>NW_024747849.1:0-22867 GCF_018991925.1 Homarus americanus | reverse complement strand
AGAGGTGTATCAGGGATTGACAGATGAGTACCTTAGGAGTGTCAGAGGTGTACCGAGAGTCAGGTGTACCAGTGAGGTCAGTGAGTACCTGGGAGTGTCAGAGGTGTACCTGGAGTGTCAGAGGTACCTGGAAGTGTCAGAGGTGTATCTGGGAGTGTCGGACGTGTACCTGGGAGTGTCAGAGGTGTACCAGGGAATGTCAGTGGAGTACCTGGGAGTGTCAGAGGTGTACCTGGGAGTGTCAGAGGTGTACCTGGGAATGTCAGAAGTGTATCTGGGAGTGTCGGACGTGTACCTGGGAGTGTCAGTGGTGTACTACGGAATGTCAGTGGAGTACCTGGGAGTGTCAGAGGTGTACCTGGGAGTGTCAGAGGTGTACCTAGGAATGTCAGAGGTGTACCTGAGAGTGTCAGAGGTCTACCAGAGAGTGTCAGAGGTGTACCTGGGAGAGTCGGAGGTGTACCTGGGAGTGTCTGGGGTGTACCTGGGAGTATCTGCGGTATACCTGGGAGTGTCTGAGGTGTACCTGAGAGTGTCAGAGGTGAATCTGGGAGGCTGTGAGGTGTACCTGGGAGGTCAGGGGTGACCCAGGAGTGTCAGTGAGTACATGGGAGTGTCAGAGGTGCACGAGGAGTGTCGGCGGTGTACATGGAGTGTCAGAGGTGTACCTGGCAGTGTCAGCTGTACCTGGGAGTGTCAGAGGTGTGCCTGGGAGTGTCTTAGGTGTACCTGGGAGGTCTGAGGTGTACCTGAGAGTGTCGAGGAGTACTTGGGAGTGTCAGAGAAATACCAGGGAGTGTCACAAGAGTACCTGGGAGTGTCTGAGGTGTACCTAGGAGTGTCAGGGGAGAACCAGGGAGTGAAAGAAGTGTACCTGGGAGTGTCAGAGGTGTACCAGGGAGTGTCTGAGGTGTACCTAGGAGTGTCAGAGGTGTACCAGGGTGTGTCAGAGGAATACCTAGGATTGTGAGAGGTGTATCTGGGAGTGTCAGAGGTGTACCCAGGAGTATCGGAAGTTTACCTGGGAGTGTCGGAGTTGTACCTGGGAGTGTCGGAGGCGGACCTGGGAGTGTCAGAGGTGTACCTGGGAGTATCAGATTGAGTACCTGGGAGTGTCAGAGATGTACCTTGGGGTGTGAGATGTACCTGGAAGTGTCAGTGAAGTAACTGGGGAGTCTCTCAAAGGTGTACCTGGAGTATCGGGAGGTGTACCTGGGAACACGGAGGTGTACCAGGAATATCGAGGTGTACCAGGGAGTGTCAGAGGTGTACCTGGGATCGTCTCAGAGGAACCAGGAGTGTCAGAGGAGTACCTGGGAGGCTGGGAGGTGTACTTTGGAGCACGGAGGTACCTGGGAGCACGGGAGGTGTACCTGGGAGTGCCAGAGGTGTACCTGGGAGTATCAGAGGTGTACCTGGGAGTGTCAGAGGTGTACTTGGGAGTGTCAGGGGTGTAACTGGGAGTCTCGGAGGTGTAACTGGGAATGTCAGAGGTGTACCAGGGAGCGTCAGTCGAGTACCTGGGAGTCTCAAAGGTGTACCTGGGAGTATCAGAGTTGTACCTGGGAATATCGGAGGTGTACCTGGGAATATCGGAGGTGTACCTGGGAATGTCAGAGGTGTACCTGGGAGTGTCGGAGGTGTACCTGGGAGTGTCACAAGAGTACCTGGGATTGTCAGAGGTGTACCTGGCAGTGTCAGAGGTTTACCTGGGAGTGTCAGAGATGTACCTGGGAGTGTTAGAGGTGTATCTGGGAGTGTCGGACGTGTACCTGGGAGTGTCAGTGGAGTACCTGGGAGTGTCCAAGGTATTCCTGGGAGTATCAGAGCTATACCTGAGAGTGTCAGAGGTGTACCTGGGAGTGTCAGGGGTATAACTGGGAGTCTCGGAGGTGTAACTGGGAATGTCAGAGGTGAACCAGGGAGTGTCAGTGGAGGACCTGGGAGTCTCAAAGGTGTACCTGGGAGTATCAGAGGTATAACTGGGAATATCGGAGGAGTACATGGGAATATCGGAGGTGTACCTAGGAGTGTCAGAGGTGTACCTGGGAGTGTCAGAGGTGTACCTGGGAGTGTCACAGGTACCTCGGATTGTCAGAGGTGTACCTGGCAGTGTCAGCGGTGCACCTGGGTGTGTTAGAAGTGTATCAGGGAGTGTCAGAGGTGTACCTGGGAGTGTCAGAGGTGTACCTGGGAGTGTCAGAGGTGTACCTGGGAGTGTCGGTGGTGTACCTGGCAGTGTCTGAGGTGTACCTGGCAGTGTCTGAGGTGTACCTGGCAGTGTCAGCGGTGTACCTTCGAGTGTCAGCGGCGTACCTGGGAGTGTTAGACGTGTATGAGGGAGTGACAGAGGAGTACCTAGTAGTGTTAGAGGTGTACCTGGGAGTGTCAGAGGTGTACCTGGGAGTGTCAGGGGTGTACCAGGGAATGTCAGTGGAGTACCTGGCAGTGTCTGAGGGGTACCTGGGAGTATCGGAGGTGCACTTTGGGAGGCAGTCTGAGGTGTACCTGGCAGTGTCTGAGGTGTACCTGGCAGTATCGGAGGTGTACTTGGGAGTGTCAGAGGTGTACCTGGGAGTATCAGAGGAGTACCTGGGAGTGTCAGAGGTGTACCTGGGAGTGTCAGGGGTGTAACTGGAAGTCTCGGAGGTGTAACTGGGAATGTCAGAGGTATTCCAGGGAGTGTCAGTGGAGTACCTGGGAGTCTCAAAGGTGTACCTGGGAGTATCAGAAGTATAACTGGGAATATCGGAGGTGTACATGGGAATATCGGAGGTGTACCTGGGAGTGTCAGAGGTGTACCTGGGAGTGTCAGCGGTGTACCTGGGAGTGTCACAGGTACTGGATTGTCAGAGTGTACCTGGCAGTGTTGAAGCGGTGCACCTTGGGGAAGTAGAAGTGCATCAGGAGTGTGGAGTACCCTGGGAGTGTCAGAGGTGTAACTGGGAGTGTCAGAGGTGTACCTGGGAGTGTCAGAGGTGTACCTGGGAGAGTCAGAGGTGTACCTGGGAGTGTCAGAGATGTACCTGGGAGTGTCAGAGGTGTATCTGGGAGTGTCGGACGTGTACCTGGGAGTGTCAGAAGTGTACCAGGGAATGTAAGTGGAGTACCTGGGATTGTTAGAGGTGTACCTGGGAGTGTCAGAGGAGTACCAAGGAGTGTCAGAGGAATACCTAGGCGTGTCAGAGGTGTACCTGGGAGTGTCAGAGGTGTACCTAGGAGTATCGGAGGTTTACCTGGTAGTGTCAGAGTTGTACCTGGGAGTGTCGGAGGCGGACCTGGGAGTGTCAGAGGTGTTCCTGGGAGTATCAGAGGTGTACCTGGGAGTATCGGTGGTGTACCTGGAAATGTCAGAGGTATACCAGGGAGTGTCAGTGAAGTACCTGGGAGCTTCAAAGGTGTACCTGGGAGTATCGGAGGTGTACCTGATAGTCTCAGAGGTGATCTAGGGAGTGTCAGAGGAGTACCTGGGAGTGTCAGGGGTGTTCAGTAAGGATGAGGAGGAGAGAAGAGTGGCAGTCAAAAAGATCTTGGTGTTGGTAAAAGGGTGGAATACTGAATTTTCATAAGATTTCAAGTTAAAATTACCTAGCAAAAAAATAAAACTTTTCAAATCTGAAGATATCACATGATTCTGCACATAGAACTACATTTCATTAATACCATGGGCCGAATTTTCAAACTCAAAAAAAAATTGCTCTGATGACACACCCTAGTGTACCAGGGAATGTCAGTGGAGTACCTGGGATTGTGAGAAGTGTACCTGGGAGTGTCTGGGGTGTACCTGGGAGTGTCAGAAGGTAACCTGTTAGTGTCGGAGGTGTACCTGAGAGTGTCGGAGGTGTACCTGGAGTGTCGGAGGTGTACCTGGGAGTGTCGGAGGTGTACCTGGGAGTGTGAGGTACCTGGGAGGTCAGAGGTGTACCTGGGAGTGTCGGAGGTGTACCTGGGAGTGCCGGAGGTACCTGGGAGTGTGAGAGGTGTACCTGAGAGTGTCAGGAGGTGTACCTGGAGTGTCGGAGGTGTACCTGAGAGGGTCGGAGGTGTACCTGGGAGTGTCAGAGGTGACCAGAGTGTCGGAGTGGTACCTGGGAGTGTCGGAGGTGTACCTGGGAGTGTCAGAGGTGTACCTGGGAGTGTCAGAGGTGTATCTGGGAGTGTCGGAGGTGTACCTGGGAGGCTCGGAGGTGTACCTGGGAGTGTCAGAGATGTACCTGAGAGTGTCGGAGGTGTACCTGGGAGTGTCAGGAGGGTACCTGGGAGTGTCGGAGGTGCACCTGGGAGTGCCGGAGGTGTACCTGGGAGTGTGAGAGGTGTACCTGAGAGTGTCAGAGGTGTACCTGGAAGTGTCGGAGGTAAACCATGAGTGTGAGAAGTGAACCTGAGAGTCTGGGGTGTACCTGGGAGTGCATGGGGTGTACTTGGGAGTGTCTGAGCTGTACCTGGGAGTGTCAGAGGTGTACATGGGAGTGTCAGAGGTACCTGGGAATGTGGAGAGGTGTACCTGAGAGTGTGAGAGGTGTACCTAGGGAGTGTCACAGGAGAACCTGCTTGTGAGAGGTACCTGAGTGTGATAGGTGACCAGGGAGGTCTGAGGTGTACCTAGGAGAGTCAGAGTTGTACCTGGGAGTGTCTGAGGTGCCTGGGAGCATGAGGTGTACCTGGGAGTGCGGAGGTACCTGAAGAAGGTACCTGGGAGTGTCGGAGGTGTACCTGGAGTGTCGGAGGTAGCTGGGAGTGTCAGGGGGTACCTGGGAGTGTCGGAGGTGTTCCTGGGAGTGTCGGAGGTGTACCTGGCAGTGTCAGAGCGTTGTACCTGGGAGGTCAGAGGTTTACCAGGGAATGTGAGGAGCACCTGGGAGTGTGAGAGGTGTACCTGGGAGTGTCAGGCGTACCTGGGAGGTCAGAGGTGTACCTGGGAGGCTCAGAGATGTACTTGGGAGTGCCGAGGTGTGCCTGGGAGTGTGAGAAGGCACTGGGAGTGTCTGGGGTGTACCTGTGAGTGTCAGAGGTGTACCTGAGAGTGTCGGAGGTGTACCTAGGAGTGTCAGAGGTACCTGGGAGGCGGAGTTACCTGAGAGAGTACCTGGGAGGCCGGAGGTGTACCTGGGAGTGTCGGAGGTGTGCCTGGGAGTGTAAGAAGTGCACCTGGGAGTGTCGGACGTGTCCCTGGGAGTGTCAGAGGTACTTGGGAGTGTCAGAGGTGTACCTGGGAGTGTCAGAGGTACCTGGGAGTTTTAGGGGTGTACCAGGGAGTGTCAGTGGAGCACTGGGAGTGTCAGAGGTGTACCTGGGAGTGTCGGAGGTGTCACATGGAGTGTCAGAGGTGTACCTGGCAGTGTGGCGGTGTACCTGGGAGTGTCAGAGGTGTGCCTGGGAATGTCAGAGGTGTACCTGGGAGTGTCTGAGGTGTACCTGGGAGTGTCTGAGGTGTACCTGGGAGGTTCGGAGAAGTTCCAGGGAGTGTCACAGGAGAAACTGGGAGGGAGAGGTGTACCTGAGAGTGTGAGGGAGGTGTGCACCTAGGGAGGTCTGAGGTACCTGGGAGTGTCTGAGGTGTACGGGAGTGTCAGAGATAACCTGGGAGTGTCAAAGATGTACCTGGGAGTGTCGGAGGTGTACCTGGACGTGTGAGAAGTGTACCTGGGAATATCAGAGGTGTACCTGGGAGTGTCGGAGGTGTACCTGGCAGTGCTGAGGTGTACCTGGGAGTGTCAGAGGTATACCAGGGAATGAGTCGAGTACCTGGGAGGTTGTGAGTACCTGGGAGGTCAGAGGTGTACCGGGAGTGTCGGAGGTGTACATGGAGTGTCAGGAGGTACCTGGTGTCAGCGGTGTACCTGGGAGGCCAGAGGTGTGCCTGGGAATGTCAGAGGTGTACCTGGGAGTGTCTGAGGCCTGGGAGTCTGAGGTGTACCTGGGAGCAGAGAAGTCCAGGGAGTGTCACAGGAGAAACTGGGAGTGTGAGAGGTGTACCTGAGAGTGTGAGAGGTGTACCTAGGAGTGTCTGAGGTGTACCTGGGAGTGTCAGAGGCATGTGGGAGGCCAGAGATGTACCTGGGAGGTCAAAGATGTACCTGGGAGTGTCGGAGGTGTACCTGGACGTGTGAGAAGTGTAACATCAGAGGTGTACCTGGGAGTGTCGGAGGTCAGTGTCATGGCACCTGGGAGTGTCAGAGGTGTACCAGGAATGTCAGCGAGTACCTGGGAGGTCAGGGAGTACCTGGGAGGTCAGAGGTACCTGGAGTGTCGGAGGTGTACATGGAGTGTCAGAGGTGTACCTGGCAGGTCAGGTGTACCTGGGAGTTCAGAGGTGTGCCTGGGAATGTCAGAGGTGTACCTGGGAGTGTCTGGAGGTGTACCTGGGAGTGTCTGAGGTGTACTGGGAGTGTCAGATAAGTTCCAGGGAGCACAGCAGGAGAAACTGGGAGGGAGAGTGTACCTGAGAGTGTGAGGTGTACCTAGGGAGTGTCTGAGGTGTACCTGGGAGTGTCAGGTGTACGTGGGAGTGCAGAGAACCAGAGTGTCAAAGATGTACCTGGGAAGGTCGGAGGTGTACCTGGACGTGTGAGAAGCGACCTGGGAGTATCAGAGGTACCTGGGAGTGTCGGAGGTACCTGGCAGTGTTCGGCGGTGTACCTGGGAGGTCAGAGGTGTACCAGGAATGTCAGTTGAGTACCTGGAGCAAAGGTGTACCTGGGAGTGTTGGAGGTGTACATGGGAGTGTCAGAGGTGTACCCAGGAGTTTCAGAGGTATACCTGGGAGTGTCAGAGGTGACTGAGAGTGTCGGACGTGTACCTGGGAGTGTCAGAGGTGTACCAGGGAATGTCAGTGAGTACCTAGCAGTGTCAGAGGTGTACCTGGGAGTGTCAGAGGTGTACCTGGGAGTGTCAGAGGTGTACCTGGGAGTGTCAGAGGTGACCTGGGAGGTCAGAGGTGTACCTTGAGTGTCAGTGAGTACCTGGGAGGTCAAGGTGTACCTGGGAGTGTCAGAGGTGTAGCTGGGAGTGCTGAGGTGTACCTGAGAGTCAGGAGGTGTACCTGAGGTCAGAGGTGTACCTGGAGTGTCGGAGGTGTACTATGAGTGTGAGAAGTGTACCTGAGAGTGTCTGGGGTGTACCTGGGAGTGTCTGGGGTGTACTTGGGAGTGTCTGATGTACCTGGGAGTGTCAGAGGTACCTGGGAGGCTGGGAGGTGTACCTGGGAGGTCAGAGGTGTACCAGGGAGGTCAGTGGGAGTACCTGGGGAGTGTCAGAGGTGTACCTGGGAGGTCAGAGGTGTACCTGGGAGTGTCAGAGGTGTACCTGGGAGGTCAGAGGTGTACCTGGGAGGTCAGAGGTGTACCTGGGAGGCCGGAGGTGTACCGGGAGTGTGAGAAGTGTACCTGGAGAGAGTCTGGGGTGTACCTGGGAGTGTCTGGGGTGTACTTTGGAGTGTCTGATGTTTACCTTGGGAGTGCTCGGAGGTGTACCTGGGAGTGTCAGGAGGTGTACGTGGGAGTGTCAGGGGTGTACCAGGGAGTGTCAGTGGAGTACCTGAGTGTCAGAGGTGTACCTGGGAGTGTCAGAGGTGTACCTGGGAGTGTCAGAGGTGTACTGGGAGTGTCAGAGTTGTACCTGGGAGTGTCAGAGGTGTACCTTGGAGTGTCAGAGATGCACCTGGGAGGCCAGAGGTGTACCTGGGAGTGTCGGAGGTACCTGGGAGAAGGAGAAGGTACCTGGGAGATGTCGGAGGTGTACCTGGGAGGTCGGAGGTGCACTGGGAGTGCTTGTACCTGGGAGTGTCAGAGGTTTACCAGGATGTGAGGGAGTACCTGGGAGTGTGAGAGGCACTTGGGAGGTGTCAGGCGGCACCTGGGAGGTCAGAGGTGTACCTGGGAGGTCAGAGATGTACTTGGGAGGTCAGAGGTGTGCCTGGGAGGGAGAAGGTACCTGGGAGTGTCTGGGTGTACCTGTGAGAGGCCGAGGTGTACCTGAGAGTGTCGGGAGGTGTACCTAGGAGTGTCAGAGGTACCTGGGAGTGTCGGAGGCATGGGAGCAAGAAGTGTACCTGAGTGTCGGAGGTGTCCCTGGGAGTGTCGGAGGTGTGCCTGGGAGTGTAAGAAGCACCTGGAGTGTGGAGGTGCACCTGAGTGTGAGAGATGCACCCAGGGAGTGTCACAGAGGAGAACTGAGGAGAGGCACTGAGAGTGAGAGGTGCACCTAGAGTGTCTGAGGTGTACCTGGGAGATTCAGAGGTGTACCTGGGAGTGTCGGAGGTGTACCTGGAGTGTCAGAGAGGTACCTGGCAGTGTCATGGTGTACCTGGGAGGCCAGAGGTGTGCCTGGGAATGCCGGGAGGTACCTGGGAGGGTCTGAGGTGTACCTGGGAGCGCTGAGGTGTACCTGGGAGTTCAGAGAAGCCCAGGGAGCAGCCAGAGAGAAACTGGGAGTGTGAGAGGTACCTGAGAGTGTGAGAGGTACCTAGGAGTGCTCAGGGGTACCTGGGAGTGTCTGAGGACGTGGGAGTGTCAGAGATGTACCTGGGAGTGTCAAAGATGTACCTGGGAGTGTCGGAGGTGTACCTGGACGTGTGGAGAAATGGGTACCTGGAGTATCAGAGGTGTACCTGGGAGTGTCGGAGGTGTACCCAGTGTCAGCGGTGACCTGGCAGAGGTCAGAGGTGTACCAGGGAATGTCGGTCGAGTACCTGGGAGTGTCAGTGAGCACCTGGGAGTGTCAGAGGTGTACCTGGGAGGCCGGAGGTGTACATGGAGTGTCAGAGGGTGTACCTGGCAGGCCAGCGGTGTACCTGGGAGTGTCAGAGGTGTGCCTGGGAATGCTGGGGAGGTACCTGGGAGTGCCTGAGGCCTGGGAGTGTCTGAGGTACCTGGGAGGCTGAGATAAGTTCCAGGGAGTGTCACAGGAGAAACTGGAGTGTGAGAGGTGTACCTGAGAGGTGAGAGGTGTACCTAGGAGTGTCTGGAGGTGTACCTGGGAGTGTCAGAGGCATGTGGGAGGTCAGAGATGTACCTGGGAGTGTCAAAGATGTACCTGGGAGTGTCGGAGGTACCTGGACGAGAAGTGTACCTGGGAGTATCAGAGGTACCTGGGAGCCGGAGGTGCACCTGGCAGTGCCGGGGTGTACCTGGGAGGTCAGAGGTGTACCAGGAATGTCTGCGAGTACCTGGGAGGCCAGAGGTGTACCTGGGAGGCGGAGGTGCATGGGAGTGTCAGAGGTACCCAGGAGTTTCAGAGGTATACCTGGGAGGTCAGGAGGTGTACCAGGAGTGTCGACTGGTACCTGGGAGTGTCAGAGGTGTACCAGGGAATGTCAGTGGAGTACCTAGCAGTGTCAGAGAGGTGTACCTGGGAGTGTCAGAGGCATACCTGGGAGGCAGAGGTGCATGGGAGGTCAGAGGTGTACCTGGGAGTGTCAGAGGTGTACCCTTGAGTGTCAGTGGAGTACCTGGGAGTGTCAGAGGTACCTGGGAGGTTCGGAGGTGTACCTGGGAGGTCAGAGGTGTACCTGGGAGTGTCAGAGGTGTACCTGGGAGTGTCAGAGGTGTACCTGGAGGCCGGAGGTGTACCAGGAGTGTGAGAAGTGTACCTGAGAGTGTCTGGGGTGCACTGGGAGTGTCTGGGTGTACTTGGGAGTGTCTGAGGTGTACCTGGGAGTGTCAGAGGTGTACCTGGGAGGTCAGAGGTGCACCTGGGAGTGTCAGGGGGTACCAGGGAGGCCAGTGTGGAGTACCTGGGAGGCCAGGTGTACTCAGGAGGAGGTACCTGGGAGGTCAGAGGTGTACCTGGGAGGTCAGAGGTGTACCTGGGAGGTCAGAGGTGTACCTGGGAGGCAGTGTGTACCCTTGAGTGTCAGTGGGAGTACCTGGGAGGCTGGGGAGGTGTACCTGGGAGGTCAGAGGTACCTGGGAGTGTCAGAGGTGTACCTGGGAGGTCAGAGGTGTACCTGGGAGTGTCAGAGGTGTACCTGGGAGTGTCGGAGGTGTACCTGGGAGTGTGAGAAGTGTACCTGAGAGTGTCTGGGTGTACCTGGGAGTGTCTGGGTGTACTTGGGAGTGCTGATGTGTACCTGGAGTGTCAGGAGGTGTACCTGGGAGGTCAGAGGTAATGTGGGAGGTCAGGGGTGTACCAGGAGGTGTCAGTGGAGCACCTGGGAGTGTCAGAGGTACCTGTGAGTGTCAGAGGTGTACCTGGGAGTGTCAGAGGTGACCTGGGAGGTCAGAGTTGTACCTGGGAGTGTCAGAGGTACCTTGGAGTGTCAGAGATGTACCTGGGAGGTCAGAGGTGTACCTGGGAGCATGAGAAATGTACCTGGGAGGTCGGAGGTGTTCCTGGGAGGTCGGAGGTGCACTGGCAGGTTGGGGCTGCCAGGTACGAGGTCAGAGGTTTACCAGGAATGTGGGAGGAGTACCTGGGAGTGTCAGAGGTGTACCTGGGAGTGTCAGGCGTGTACCTGGGAGGTCAGAGGTGTACCTGGGAGTGTCAGAGATGCACTTGGAGTGTCAGAGGTGTGCCTGGGAGTGTGGAGAAGGTACCTGGGAGTGTCTGGGGTGAACCTTGAGTGTCAGTACCTGAGAGTGTCGGAGGTCCCAGGAGTGTCAGAGGTGTACCTGGGAGTGTCGGAGGTGCACAAGTGGAGTGTGGGGTTAGGCGGTGGCCTGGAGTGTCGGAGGTGTGCCTGGGAGTGTAAGAAGTGCACCTGGGAGGTCGGACGTCCCTGGGAGTGTCAGAGGTGTACTTGGGAGTGTCAGAGGTGTACCTGGGAGTGGTCAGAGGTACCTGGGAGTTTTAGGTACCAGGAGTGTCAGTGAGTACCTGGGAGGTCAGAGGTACCTGGGAGTGTCGGAGGTGCACATGGAGGTCAGAGGTACTGGCAGTGCTGGGCGGTGTACCTGGGAGGCAGGGGGTGCCTGGGAATGTCAGGAGGTGTACCTGGGAGTGCCTGAGGTGTACCTGGGAGTGTCTGAGGTGTACCTGGGAGGTCAGAGAAGTTCAGGGAGTGTCACAGGAGAAACTGGGAGGTGAGAGGTGTACCTGGGAGTGTGAGAGGTGTACCCAGGGAGTGTCTGAGGTGTACCGAAGTGTCAGAGGTGCATGGGAGTGTCAGAGATGAACCTGGGAGTGTCAAAGATGTACCTGGGAGGTCGGAGGTGTACCTGGACGTGTGAGAAGTGTACCTGGGAGTATCAGAGGTGTACCTGGGAGTGTCGGAGGTGTACCTGGCAGTGTCAGCGGCACTGGGAGTGTCAGAGGTGTACCTCAGGAATGTCAGTCGAGTACCTGGGAGTGTCAGGGGAGTACCTGGGAGGTCAGAGGTGTACCTGGGAGGTCGGAGGTACATGGAGTGTCAGAGGTGTACCTGGCAGTGTCAGCGGTGTACCTGGGAGTGTCAGAGGTGTGCCTGGGAATGTCAGAGGTGTACCTGGGAGTGTCTGAGGTGTACCTGGGAGTGTCTGAGGTGTACCTGGGAGGTCAGAGAAGTCCCAGGGAGTGTCAAGGAGAAACTGGGAGGTGAGAGGTGTACCTGAGAGTGTGAGAGGTGTACCTGAGTGTCTGAGGTGTACCTGGGAGTGTCAGGAGGTGCATGGGAGGTCAGAGATGTACCTGGGAGTGTCAAAGATGTACCTGGGAGGCCGGAGGTGTACCTGGACGTGAGGAGGTACCTGGGAGTATCAGAGGTGTACCTGGGAGGCCGGAGGTGTACCTGGCAGTGCTGGGCGGTGTACCTGGGAGGTCAGAGGTGTACCAGGAATGCAGTCGAGTACCTGGGAGGCCAAGGTGTACCTGGGAGTGTTGGAGGTGCACATGGAGTGCGGAAATGCAGTTTCAGAGGTGTACCTGGGAGGTCAGAGGTGTATCTGAGAGTGTCGGACGGTACCTGGGAGTGTCAGAGGTGTACCAGGGAATGTCAGTGGAGTACCTAGCAGTGTCAGAGGTGTACCTGGGAGGTCAGAGGCATACCTGGGAGTGTCAGAGGTGTACCTGGGAGTGTCAGAGGTGTACCTGGGAGGTCAGAGGTACCCTTGAGGTCAGGAGTACCTGGGAGTGTCAGAGGTGTACCTGGGAGGCCAGAGGCCTGGGAGGCTGCAGAGGTGTACCTGGGAGTGTCAGAGGTGTACCTGGGAGCTCAGAGGTACCTGGGAGTGCCGGAGGTGTACCTGCGAGTGTGAGAAGTGTACCTGAGAGTGTCTGTGTACCTGGGAGTGTCTGGGTGTATGTAGGGAGTGTCTGATGTGTACCTGGGAGTGTCAGAGGTGTACCTGGGAGTGTCAGAGGTGCAATGTGGGAGTGTCAGGGGTGTACCAGGGAGTGTCAGTGAGTACCTGGGAGGCTGCAGAGGTGTACCTGTGAGTGTCAGAGGTGTACCTGGGAGTGTCAGAGGTGACCTGGGAGTGTCAGAGCTGGTACCTGGGAGCCAGAGGTGTACTTGGAGTGTCAAAGATGTACCTGGGAGTGTCAGAGGTGTACCTGGGAGTGTCGGAGGTGTACCTGGGAGGTCGGAGGTGTACCTGGGGTGTGAGAGGTGTACCTGAGAGTGTCAGAGGTGTACCTGGGAGTGTCGTAGCCTGAGAGGTCGAGGTGTACCTGGGAGTGTCAGAGGTGTACCAGAGAGTGTCGGATGGTACCTGGGAGGGTCGTGTACCTGGGAGGTCAGAGGTGTACCTGGGAGTGTCAGAGGTGTATCTGGGAGGTCGGAGGTGTACCTGGGAGGGTCGGAGGTGTACCTGGGAGTGTCAGAGAGGTGTACCTGAGAGTGTCGGAGGTGTACCTGAGGCTCAGAGGTGTACCTGGGAGTGTCGGAGGTGTACCTGGGAGTGTCGGAGGTGTACCTGGGAGTGTGAGAGGTGTACCTGAGAGTGTCAGAAGTGTACCTGGGAGTGTCGAAGGTGTACCTGCGAGTGTGAGAGAAGGAACCTGAGAGTGTCTGGGGTGTACCTGGGAGTGTCAGGGGTGTACTTGGGAGTGTCTGAGCTGTACCTGGGAGTGTCAGAGGTGTACCTGGGAGTGTCAGAGGTGTACCTGGGAGTGTGAGAGGTGTACCTGAGAGTGTGAGAGGTGTACCTAGGAGTGTCACAGGAGAACCTGGCTTGTGAGAGGTGTACCTGAGAGTGTGAGAGGTGTACCTAGGAGTGTCTGAGGTGTACCTGGAGATTCAGAGGTGTACCTGGGAGTGTCTGAGGTGTTCCTGGGAGTGTCAGAGGTGTACCTGGGAGTGGCGGAGGTGTACCTGGAAGTGTAAGAAGTGTACCTGGGAGTGTGGAGGTGTACCTGGGAGTGTCTGGGGTGCTTGGGAGTGTCTGATGTTTACCTGGGAGGTCAGAGGTGTACCTGGGAGGTTGGGAGGCACGTGGGAGTGTCAGGGTGTACCAGGAGTGTCAGTGGAGTACCTGGGAGCAGCAGAGGTGTACCCAGAGTGTCAGAGGTGTACCTGGGAGGTTCAGAGGTGTACCTGGGAGTGTCAGAGGCATGTGGGAGGCGTCAGGTGTACCAGGAGCAGTGGAGTGCCTGGGAGGCAGAGGTGTACCGTGGAGTGTCAGAGGTGTACCTGGGAGTGTCAGAGGTACCTGGGAGTGCCTCAGAGTTGTACCTGGGAGGCCAGAGGTGTACCTGGAGGTCAGAGATGTACCTGGGAGTGTCAGAGGTGTACCTGGGAGTGTCGGAGGTGCCTGGGAGTATGAGAAGTGTACCTGGGAGTGTCGGAGGTGTTCCTGGGAGAGTCGGAGGTGTACCTGGCAGGCTGGGCAAGGTACCTGGGAGAGTCAGAGGTTTACCAGGAATGTGAGGGAGTGGGAGGGAGAGGTACCTGGGAGCATCAGGCGTGTACCTGGGAGTCAGAGGTGTACCTGGGAGTGTCAGAGATGTACTTGGGAGTGTCAGAGGTGTGCCTGGGAGTGTGAGAGAAGTGTACCTGGGAGTGTCGGTGTACCTGTGAGTGTCAGAGGTGTACCTGGGAGTGCGGAGGTGTACCTAGGAGTCAGAGGTACCTGGGAGGCCGGAGGTGTACATGGGAGTGTAAGAAGTGTACCTGGGAGTGTCGGAGGTGCCCTGGGTAGTGTCGGAGGTGTGCCTGGGAGTGTAAGAAGTGCACCTGGGAGGTCGGACGTGCCCTGGGAGTGTCAGAGGTGTACTTGGGAGGTCAGAGGTGTACCTGTGAGTGTCAGAGGTACCTGGGAGTGTCGGAGGTGTACATGGAGTGTCAGAGTGTACCTGGCAGTGTGAAGGGTGTACCTGGGAGGTCGAGAGGTGTGCCTGGGAATGTCAGGAGGTGTACCTGGGAGTTCTGAGGTGTACCTGGGAGTGTCTGAGGTGTACCTGGGAGGTCAGAGAAGTTCCAGGAGTGTCACAGGAGAAACTGGGAGGTGGGAGAGGTGTACTGAGGAGTGTGAGAGGTATACCTAGGAGTGTCTGGAGGTGTACCTGGGAGTGTCTGAGGCAGTGTACGTGGGAGTGTCAAAGATGTGCCTGGGAGTGTCGGAGGTGCCTGGACGTGTGAGAAGTGTACCTGGAGTATCAGAGGTGTACCTGGGAGTGTCGGAGTGCACGGTGAAAGCCGGGGCGGTACCTGGGAGAAAACAGAGGAAACAGGAATGTCAGTCGAGCACTGGAGGTCAGTGAGTAACGGGAGGCCAGAGGGAGTACCTGGGAGTGTCGGAGGTGTGGACAAGGAGGTCAGGAGGTACCTGGCAGCAGGCCATGGTGTGCCTGGGAGGCTGAGTGTGCCTGGAATGGCCGGGTAGAGGTGTACCTGAGGCCTGAGGTGTACCTGGGAGTGCTCTGAGGTGTACCTGGGAGTGTCAGGATAAGTTCAGGAGTGTCAAGAGAGAAACTGGGAGGGAGGTGTACTGAGAGTGTGAGAGGTGTACCCAGGAGTGTCTGAGGTGTACTCTGGAGGCCGAGGTGTACGTGGGAGTGCCAGAGATGTGCCTGGGAGGCCAAAGATGTGTACCTGGGAGTGTCGGAGGTACCTGGACGTGTGGGAGAAGGTACCTGGGAGTATCAGGAGGTGTACCTGGGAGTGTCGTGGAGGTAACCTGCAGTGTCAAAGTGTAAAGGCCCCAGAAAAGTCAGAGGTGTACCAGAGAATGTCAGTCGAGTGGCCTGGGAGGCCAGGTACCCTGGGAGTGGAGGGGGTGAGTGTCAGTGTGGTGTGGCCCTGGCGTTTCAGAGGGTGTACCTGGGAGTGTCAGAGGTATCTGAGAGCAAGTCGGGACGTACCTGGGAGGCCAGAGGTGTACCAGGGAAT
This sequence comes from Homarus americanus, assembly GCF_018991925.1. Taxonomy (NCBI): domain Eukaryota; kingdom Metazoa; phylum Arthropoda; class Malacostraca; order Decapoda; family Nephropidae; genus Homarus; species Homarus americanus. The sequence goes on along the minus strand of NW_024747849.1, from coordinate 7,623 downwards.
GTCAGTGAGCACCCACAGGCCAGAGGTGTACCTGGGAGTGTCAGGAGGCAGGCCTGGGAGTGTCAGGAGGTGTACCTGGGAGCGTCAGAGGTGTGGGGAGTGTCAGGAGGTGTACCCTTGAGTGTCAGTGAGTACCTGGAGGTCAGAGGTAGCTGGGAGGCCGGGGAGGTGTAGCTGGGAGTGGTCAGAGGTGTACCTGGGAGTGCTCAGAGGCCTGGGAGTGTCAGAGGTACCTGGGAGTGTCGGAGGTGTACCAAGAGTGTGAGAGAAGTGTACCTGAGTGTCTGGGTGTACCTGGGAGTGTCTGGGGTGTACTTGAGTACCCTGATGTACCTGAGTGTCAGGAGGTGCACCTGGGAGTGTCAGAGGTGCAAGGTGGGGAGGTCAGGTGCACCAGGGAGTGTCAGTGAGTACCTGGGAGGTCAGGAGGTGTACCTGTGAGGTTGGGGAGGTGCACCTGGGAGGTCAGAGGTGCACCTGGGAGTGTCAGAGGTGTACCTGGGAGTGTCAGAGGTGCACCTGGGAGTGTCAGAGGTGTGGGACCCTTTGGAGGTCAGTGGAGCACCTGGGAGCAAGCCAGAGGTGCACCTGGGAGCACAGGAGGTGGCACCTGGGGAGTGTCAGAGGTACCTGGGAGTGTCAGAGAGGTGTACCTGGGAGGTCAGAGGCACCTGGGAGTGCCGGAGGTGCACCTGCGAGTGTGAGGAGAAGTGCACTGAGAGTGTCTGGGGTGTACCTGGGAGTGTCTGTACTTGGGAGTGTCTGATGGGCACCACCTGGAGTGTCAGAGGTACCTGGGAGTGCCAGAGGTGTACGGGGAGTGTCAGGTGTACCAGGAGTGTCAGGAGTACCCGAGTGCCGAGACTTGAGGCGGGAGGTGCCTGGGAGTGTCAGGAGGTGCACCTGGAGTGTCAGAGTTGTACCTGGAGTGTCAGAGGTGTACCTTTTGAAAGCCGGGGAGATGTACCTGGGAGTGTCAGGTACTTGGAGCAATGAGGTACCTGGGGTAAGTAGGCGGCACTGGGAGTGTCGGAGGTGTCTGAGTGCTGGAGGTGCACCTGGCAGTAAGTCAAAGGTTGTACCTGGGAGGTCAGAGGTTTACCAGGGAATGTGAGTGAGTACCTGGGAGTGTGAGAGGTGTACCTGGGAGGTGCACTGGGAGTGTCAGAGGTGTACCTTGGGAGGTCAGGAGATGTACTTGGGAGTGACAGAGGTGTGCTCTGGGAGGAGAAGTGCACCTGGAGTGTCTGGGGGTACCTGTGAGTGTCAGAGGTGTGGCCTGAGAGCCGGAGGTGTACCCAGAGTGTCAGAGGTGTACCTGGGAGGCCGGAGGTGCACATGGGAGGTAAGAAGTGGTACCTGCAGGCCGGAGGTGTCCTGGGTAGGCAAGCCGGAGGTGCCTGGTAGTGTAAGAAGTGCACCTGGGAGTGCCGGGACGTGTCCCTGGGAGTCAGAGAGGTGTACTTGAGGAAGTCAGAGGTGTACCTGGGGAGTGTCAGAGGTACCAGGAATGTCAGTCGAGTACCTGGGAGTGTCAAAGAAGCACCTGGGAGGCTGGGTGAGTACCTGGGAGTGTCAGGAGGTGCACCTGGGAGTGTCGGAGGTGCACATGAGTGTCAGGTGTACCTGGAGAGTGTCAGCGGTGTACCTGGGAGTGCTCAGAGTGTGCCTGGGAATGTCACAGGTGCACCTGGGAGTGTCTGAGGTGTGCACCTGGGAGGCCTGAGGTGTATCTGGGAGTGTCAGGAGAAGTTCCAGGAGTGTCACAGGAGAAACTGGGAGTGTGGGAGAGGTGTACCTGAGAGTGAGAGGTGTACCCAGAGTGTCTGGAGGTGTACCTGGGAGCAGCTGGGAGGTGGCCGTGGGAGGTCAGAGATGTACCTGGGAGGAAGCCAAAGATGTACCTGGGAGCAAGCCGGAGGTGCACGGACGTGGGGAGAAGTGTACCTGGGAGTATCAGAGGGGTGTACCTGGGGAGTGTGGAGGTGTACCTGGTGGAAAGCTGGGGCGGTACCTGGGAGTGTCAGAGGCAGGTACCAGGGAATGCCGTCGAGCACCTGGAGCGTCAAGGTGTACCTGGGAGGCGGAAGGTGCATGGGAGAGCCAGAGGTACCAGAGCCAGAAACTGGGAGTGCTCAGAGGTGTATCTGAGAGCAATGGGACGTACCTGGGGAGTGTCAGTGCACCAGGGAATGTCAGTGGAGCACCTAGCAGTGTCAGAGGTGTACCTGGGAGTGTCAGAGGCATACCTGGGAGTGTCAGTGTGTACCTGGGAGGCCAGGAGGTGTACCTGGGAGTGTCAGGAGGTGTACCCTTGAGTGCGTCAGAGGCAGTGTACCCTTGAGTGTCGGGGTGAGTACCTGGGAGGCCAGAGGTGTACCTGGGAGCAAGCCAGAGGTGTACCTGGGGAGTGTCAGAGGTGTACCTGGGAGTGTCAGAGGTACCTGGGAGTAAGCCGGAGGTGTACCATGAGTGTGAAGTGTACCTGAGAGTGTTCAAGAACCTGGGAGCGTCTTGGGGTGTAATGGGAGTGTCTGATGGGTACCTGGAGTGTCAGGAGGTGCCTGGGAGTGTAAGAGGTGCATGTGGGAGTGCTCAGGGGTGCACCAGGGAGTGTCAGTGAGCACCTGGGAGGCCAGGAGGTACCTGTGAGTGTCAGAGGTGCACCTGGGAGGTCAGAGGTGCACCTGGGAGGCCAGAGTTAAAATTTTGGAGTGTCAGGAGGTGTACCTTGAGGTCAGGAGATGTACCTGGGAGTGTCAGGAGGTGTACCTGGGAGTGTCGGGAGGTGTACCTGGGAGCATGAGAAGTGCACCTGGGAGTGTCGGAGAGGTGTTCCTGGGAGTGTCGGTGGAGGTGTACCTGGGCGGTGTCAAGCGTTGTACCTGGGAGCAACAGAGGTTTACCAGGGAATGTGAGGAGTACCTGGGAGTGTGAGAGTTGTACCTGGGAGTTGTGGGCGTGGGCACCTGGGAGGTGTCAGAGGTGTACCTGGGAGGTCAGGAGATGTACTTGGGAGGCCGAGGGGTAGCCTGGAGTGTGAGGCGTGACCTTGGAGTGTCTGGGTGGTGTACCAGGAGTGTCAGAGGTGTACCTGAGAGTGTCGGAGGTGCAAAATACCAGGGAGTATCAGAGGTGTACTGGGAGGTCGTGGAGGTGCAACATGGAGTGTAAGAAGGCACCTGGGAGCAAGCCTGGAGGGTGTCCCTGGTAGTGTCGGAGGTGTTTGGGAGTGTAAGAAGTGCACCTGGGAGTGAAAGACGTCCCTGGGAGTGTCAGAGGTGTACTTGGGAGCGTCAGGAGGTGTACCTGGGAGTCAGAGGTGTACCTGGGAGTTTTAGGGGTGTGCACCAGGAGTGTCAGGAGTACCTGGGAGTGTCAGGAGGTGCACCTGGGAGCAAGTCGGAGGTGTGACATGGGAGTGTCAGAGGTGTACCTGGCAGTGTCAGTGGTGTACCTGGGAGTGTCAGAGGTGCCTGGGAATGTCAGGAGGTGTACCTGGGAGTGTCTGAGGTGTACCTGGGAGTGTCTGAGGTGTACCTGGAAAGGTCAGAGCAGTTCCAGGAGCGTCACAGGAGAAACTGGGAGTGTGAGGTACCTGAGAGTGTGAGAGGTACCTAGGGGAGGTTTCGAGGTGTACCTGGGAGGCAGAGGTGGGAGTCAGAGATGTACCTGGAGTGTCAAAGATGGGCCTGGGAGTGTCGGAGTGTACCTGACGTGTGAGAAGTGTGTACCTGGGAGCATCAGAGGTACCTGGGAGCAAGTCGGAGGCACCACAGTGTCAGCGGTGCACCTGGGGAGGCCAGAGGTGCACCAGGGAATGTCAGTCGAGCACCTGGGGAGGCCAAGGTGTACCTGGGAGTGTTGGAGGCAACATGGGGAGGTTGGAGGTGTACCCAGGAGTTTCAGAGGTGTACCTGGGAGCAAGTCGGAGGTGTACCTGGGAGTGTCGGAGGGTACTCTGGGAGTGTCACAGAGTGGGGTGTACCTGAGAGTGTCGGAGGGGCACCTGGGAGTGTCAGAGGCACATGGAGTGTCAGGAGGTGTACCTGGCAAAAAGCAGCGGTGTACCTGGAGTGTCAGGAGGTGTGCCTGGGAATGTCAGAGGTGTACCTGGGAGTGTCTGGAGGTGTACCTTGAGCAAGTCTGAGGGTACTGGGAGGTCAGAGAAACCCAGGGAATGTCAGCAGGAGAACCGTGGGGAGTGTCCAGGAATGCGAGGAGAACCTGGGAGTGTGAGAGGTGTACCAGAGAGTGTGAGAGGTGTACTCAGAGTGTCTGAGGTGTACCTGGAGTGGCAGAGGTGTACCTGTGAGTGTCTGAGGTGTTCTGGAGTGTCTGAGGTACCTGGGAGTGTCAGGGGAGAACCAGGGAGTGAAAGAGGTGTACCTGGGAGGTCAGAGGTGTACCAGGAGTGTCTGGAGGTGTACCTGGAGTCGAGGTAAAAATAGGGAGGTCAGGAGAATACCTAGGAGTGTCAGAGGTACCTGGGAGGCCTGTCTGGAGTTGTACCTGGCAGTGTCGGAGGCGGACCTGGGAGTGTCAGAGGTGTACCAGGAATGTCAGGAGTACCTGGGATCAGGAGAAGTGTACCTGGGAGTGTGTACCTGGGAAGTCAGAGTGTACCTGGGAGTGTCGGAGGTACCTGGGAGTGTCGGAGGTGTACCTGGGGAGTGTCGGAGGTGTACCTGGAGTGTCGGCAGTACCTGGGAGGCCGGAGGTACCTGGGAGTGTCGGAGGTGTACCTTAGGGAGTGTGAGAGGTGTACCTGAGAGTGTCAGAGGTGTACCTGGGAGTGTCGGAGGTGTACCTGGGAGGTCGGAGGTGTACCTGGGAGTGTCAGAGGTGTACCAGAGTGTCGAGCAGGCATGGGAGGTCGGATGTACCTGGGAGTGTCAGAGGTGTACCTGGGAGTGTCAGATATCTGGGAGTGAGGTGTACTGGGAGGTCGGAGGTGTACTGGGGAGTGTCAGAGGTGCACGGAGAGTGCCGGAGGCCTGGGAGTGTCAGAGGTGTACCTGGGAGAAGCCGGAGGTGTACCTGGGAGTGCCGGAGATACCTGGGAGAGGTGTACCTGAGAGGTTGGGAGGTGTACCTGGGAGTGTCGGAGGTGTACCTGCGAGTGTGAGAAGTGAACCTGAGAGTGTCAGGTGTACCTGGGAGGTCAGGGGTGTACCTGGGAGTGTCTGAGCTGTACCTGGGAGTGTCAGAGGTGTACCTGGGAGGTGAGAGGTGCACCTGGGGTTCAGGAGAGGTGTACCTGGAGAGTGTGGAGAGGTACCCAGGAGTGTCTGAGGTGTACCTGGGAGGTCAGAGGTGTACCTGGGAGTGTCGGAGGTGTAGCTGGGAGTGTCAGGGTGTACTTGGGAGCAAGCAGAGGTGTACCTGAGAGTGCCGGATGTACCTGGGAGTGTCAGAGGTGTACCTGGGAGTGTCGGAGGTACCTGGAGGCCGAGGTGTACCTGGCAGGTCAGTGTGCCTGGGAGGTCAGGAGGTGTGCCTGGGAATGTCAGGAGGTGTACCTGGGAGTGTCTGAGGTGTACCTGGGAGTGTCCTGAGGTGTACCTGGGAGGTCAGAGAAGCCTGAGGGAATGTCACAGGGGAGGTCAAAGGTGTACCTGGGAGTGTTGAAGGTGCACATGGGAGTATCAGAGGTGTACCCAGGAGTTTCAGAGGTGTACCTGGGAGGCCAGAGGTATCTGAGAGCAAGCGGACGGTACCTGGGAGTGTCAGAGGTGTACCAGGAATGTCAGTGAGTACCTAGCAGTGTCAGAGGTGTACCTGGAGTGTCAGAGGCATACCTGGGAGGTTGGGAGGTGTACCTGGGAGTGTCAGAGGTGTACCTGGGAGTGTCAGAGGTGACCTGAGGTCAGGAGGTACCCTGAGTGTCAGGAGTACCTGGGAGGTCAGAGGTGTACCTGGAGGTCAGAGGTGTACCGAGTGTCAGAGGTGTACCTGGGAGTGTCAGAGGTGTACCTGGGAGTAAGTCGGAGGTGTACTATGAGTGTGAGAAGTGTACCTGAGAGTGTCTGGGGTGAACCTGGGAGTGTCTGGGGTGTACTTGGGAGTGTCTGATGTACCTGGGAGTGTCAGAGGTACCTGGGAGGTAAGAGGTGCATGTGTGGGAGTGTCAGGTGTGCCAGGGAGTGTCAGTGGAGTACTGGGAGTGCCAGAGGTGTACCTGTGAGTGTCAGAGGTGTACCTGGAGTGTCAGAGGTGTACCTGGGAGTGCTCAGAGTTGTACCTGGGAGTGTCAGAGGTGTACCTTGAGTCAGAGATGTACCTGGGAGTGTCAGAGGTGTACCTGGGAGTGTCGGAGGTGTACCTGGGAGTATGAGAAGTGTACCTGGGAGCAATGGGAGGTGTTCCTGGGAGTGTCGGAGGTGTACTTGCAGTGTCAGGCGTTGTACCTGGGAGCAAGTCAGAGGTTTACCAGGAATGTGAGGAGTACCTGGGAGTGTGAGAGTTGTACCTGGGAGGTCAGGCGGTACCTGGGAGTGTCAGAGGTGTACCTGGGAGGTCAGAGATGTACGCAGAGGTCAGAGGTGCCTGGGAGGTGGAGAAGGCACCTTGAGTGTCTGTACCAGAGTGTGGGAGGTACCTGAGAGGTCGAGGTGTACCCAGGAGCATCAGAGGTGTACCTGGGAGGTCGGAGGCATGGAGAGTAAGAAGGCACTGGGAGTGTCGGAGGTGTCCCTGGGTAGTGTCGGAGGTGTGCCTGGGAGTAAGATGGCCCTGGGAGTGAAAGACGTGTCCCTGGAGCATGGAGGTGTACTTGGGAGTGTCAGAGAGTGTACCTGGGAGGCCGAGGTGTACCGGGAGTTTTAGGGTACCAGGAGTGTCAGTGGAGTACCTGGGAGTGTCAGAGGTGTACCTGGGAGGTGGAGGTGCATGGAGTGTCAGAGGTGTACTAAGTAACAGCGGTGTACCTGGGAGTGTCAGAGGTGAGCTGGGAATGTCAGGAGGTGTACCTGGGAGTGTCTGAGGTGTACTGGAGTGTCTGAGGTGTACCTGGGAGTGCTGGAGAAGTTCCAGGAGTGTCACAGGAGAAACTGGAGGGGAGAGGTGACCTGAGAGTGTGAGAGGGTGTACCTAGGAGTGTCTGAGGTGTACCTGGGAGGTCAGAGGCCGTGGGAGTGTCAGAGATGTACCTGGGAGTGTCAAAGATGTACCTGGAGTGTCGGAGGTACCTGAGGAGAAGTACCTGGGAGTATCAGAGGCACCTGGGAGTGTCGGAGGTGCACCTGGCAGTGCCGGGTACCTGGGAGAGTCAGAGGTGCACCAGGAAGTCAGTCGAGTACCTGGGAGGTCAAAGGTGTACCTGGGAGTGTGGGAGGTGTACATGGAGGTCAGAGGTGCACCCAGGAGTTTCAGAGGTGTACCTGGGAGTGTCGGAGGTGTACCTGGGAGTGTCGGAGGTACCTGGGAGTGCCGGGAGGTGTACCTGAGAGTGTCGGGAGGGTACCTGGGAGTGTCAGAGGCAAAGCATGGAGGTCAGGAGGTACCTGGCAGAAGTCAGAGGTGTACCTGGGAGTGTCAGAGGTGTGCCTGGGAATGTCAGAGGTACCTGGGAGTGTCTGAGGTGTACTTGAGTGTCTGAGGTACCTGGGAGTGTCAGAGAAG
>NW_024747848.1:0-9186 GCF_018991925.1 Homarus americanus | reverse complement strand
CCTCTAACCAGTGGTAATTAATGTTAATATTACTTATACCATAATGTGAAGCATCCGGCAATAAGTTACTAGGGACTACAAGCCTTATAACATTACATGAATTACTGGGGTCTATGTATATGCCTATATACTTTATATAAGTTACTTAGGACTATATAACTATAACATTAGTTTATATCTCCCACCCAGCGAGGATATTAGAAATAATGAAATATGAGTACTTGTGATCGTAATTCAAAACTTGTGCATCAGCTGACTAACGTCTCAGGTTGACTCACTGTATCTCCTTAACTCACAGAAACAAACACCAAAGTCTCGGTGTGTTGTGGACGCCACTATAAATTAAGTAATAATATATCAAGATATGACAGTAGATACTCTTAGCGTCACTAGCCAGTGTTGCCTCTCTGTCTTAAAGAGAAATAGAGGAAAAGTCTCAACCTTACTCGGGGGTCCAGCGGGACCTTCGCTAGCATCACTCCTTGGGGGCGTGAGGACGGCTGTTCTGGCCCTCTCGGCGGAGTCCTGAAGACCCTCAGTTGCCTCAGCACCTAAGGAGATTGGCGAAGAAAGGTGGCCTATGGGATCCAATCGGCGGAGTTCCTGACGGTTCCGGGCTGCCCTTGCCAATACATGCTAGCAGTGTTTCGTAAGTAAAAGTATTTCGGCCCAAACAATCTAAATTTTTAATGGCCATCAATGTTGTTCCTCGTGCCAGCAGCCTGGAGGCCATAGGTTCATCTCTACACCCGTGGGAACAACTAAGTCGGTTGTGTACAACAGCGTCAGAGAATTATAGCAGCCTTACAGTGAGAACGGCACCAGTGTCTTAAGGCTCATTAAGGCATCACGTATCCGTTAATACAAAAGGTGTTACCAAGTTAATGGCCGACAATCCAATTTTTATTGTCATTTTTCCTTCTGATTTTTTTACACTTTAGTTTACATTTGTATTAAATTTAACACTTACTGTCATTTTTTCCTTACAGTAATTCATACAAATGAAAAGCTTCATACAAAACATAACGTAACGTAACGTAACGTAACGTAATCTGCTTTAGGTATATTGGAATATCTTATGAATGTAAATGACGTCTTATATGAAACAGTGATAATATTATTATGTGTAAATTAATTTACATTATTATAACAATAAAAAGTATTCCTTTACCCCTACTTAGCGGACACACACACTGGCCATAGGTGACCATGTAGGTCATCATATTAGGTCCACGTGAATAGTTTAAGTAACTTAACCTTAAGGAATATTACTTAACTCTTATCTTTATAAACACAGGATGATCATGACGCGTTATATGATATATTCTAAACAATGTAAATGTCAACATAAGTTTGGGAGAAAAACAACTAAATCTAAAGTTACTTAAAACAACAGTAAAGACTTAAACTGTACACATGAGAGGAAAACAAATATCATAGTAATAAATGTAAGTAATAAATAACTAATTAAACCCTGAAACTAAATACGTATATTTAAATGTTCTTTGTCTTTTATATTATATTGTTAACACAGTAATGACTTTAACACATATTGAAACAATTAAAAGACAAAAGAAAAAAAAACACCGATCAACCTCGACCCGGAGGGCCAGATGACCCCTGGACAGCTCTGAGCTTGACCAGCACGTTCGTGTTTATATTATTATCTCGACTGAATTATATTACAAAGTCACTTATGAGTTTTTCAATGATGTTTTGATAATATTTACTTATTCTCACCTAAATGTTAACAACTAGCGTCTTAAAGAATACGACCACAACTAAATAAAGGCGGAAATTCACGGAGGTAACTTGGTGTAACTGGCTAGACTCCCCAAGGTGCCACAGACCTGCCATCGTCTAGTAGTTTTTCATCGTATAGCACAACTGAGGCTATACATACAAACACGTTTACTATATAGCTGGAGTATTTTACACGTTTCTTATACAGCCACTACTGAGAGAGGGGGAGGGAGGGACGGAAGGGGGCTACACGATGAACCCATAAATCAGGTATAGCTTGTCGAGGACGGGCTACGGGGCAATGTAAGCAATGGGGCTACTAAGACTATAGGTATAGGCTCCAAGTCCACGCCAGGCCTGAGATGATGACGTCACTAGCAGCGTCCTCAGAGGATATTACACGACTTGTATCTCTCGTCCATCTCTTCCTGGGTGAGGAGGGGGGAGGGGGAAGGGGAGGGAGGGGGGAGGGGAATGAGGGGAAGGGGGAGGAGGGGGAGGGGAAGAGGGGGGAGGGGAAGGAGGGGGGGGAGGGGAAGGAGGGGGGAGGGGAAGGAGGGGAGGGGAAGGAGGGGAGGAGGAGGGGAGGGGGAGGAGGAGGGGGGGAGGGGGAGGAGGGGGAGGAGGAGAGGGGAGGAGGATGGGGGGAGGGGTGGGGAGGGAGGAGGGAAGGGAAAGGAGGGAGGGGAGGAGGGGGGAGAGGGGAGGAGAGGGAGGAGGATGGGAGTGAGGGGGAGAAGGGAGAAGGGGGGGAGGAGGAGGGGGGGGAGGGGGAGGGAGGGGGAGGGGAAGGAGGGGGGGGAAGGGAGGGGGGAGGGAGGGGGAGGGGGGAAGGAGGGGGAGGAGGAGGGGGGGAGGAGGAGGAGGGGTGGGGGAGGAGGGGAGGGGGGGAGGGGAAGGAGGGGAGGAGGGAGGGGGGGGGGAAGGGAGGGGGAGGAGGAGGGGGGGAGGAGGAGGAGGAGAGAGGGAGGAGGGGGAGGAGGGGGAGGAGGGGAGGGGAAGGGAGGGAGGGGGAGGAGGGGGAGGAGGAGAGGGGAGGAGGGGAGGAGGTGGGAGGGGAAGGAGGGGAGGAGGGGGGAGGGGAGGAGAGGAGGAGGTGGAGGGAAGGAGGGGGGAGGGGGAGAAGGAGAAGAGGAGGAACAAGAGGAGGGACGTAAAGGGGAAGAGGAAGAAGAGGCGGAGGGAGGCGGAGGAAGAAGATAAGGAGTAGGAGGAAAGTGAGAAGGAAGAAAGAAGGAGGAGAAAGAGGAGAGAAGAGAAAGAAGATGGAAGAAAGACAGAGAAGGAGAGGGGAGAGGAATGGTCACAAAGCGAACAGTAACAAGTTTCAGTGTTGGTGGTGGTGGTGTAGGTAGTGATGGTAGTGGTGGTGGTGGTGGTAGTGGTGGTGATAACAGCAGTGGTCACGTTAGTAGTAGTATTAGTGGTGATTATAAGTGGTGCAGATGACGTGGTGGTGAGTGGTGATACGTGGTGGTAGTCATAGAAATGGTAGTGGTAGTGATGATAATAGCAGTGGTAGTGGTGGCAGTAGTAGTGGTGGTGATAATAGTCACACAGTCCTGTCGTAACTGGCTGGCGGGTCTCAGGTGACATGTCGGGGCGGAAGGGGACAGAACAAAGCCTCGGCATCCGTCACCCCCTCCTTCCCTCCCAGACAGTTAACAGTCACAAAACGTCTCGACCTGTAAATACCTCAGCCCTGGGAACACTCGCAGAAACCGGAGAGAGTCCCTGAGAAAACCCTGTGGAAACCGCCGTGGCCCGAGGGATGGACTAGCCGAGAAAATCATAACGAATTTCAGGAAAGCTCTTTTGGCTCCACCCGTCCGTCCGCCTCATGGGAAAAGGTTTTCTTTGCCATTTTAAAAGATTTGGAGCCACAATGAGGGATTTTTCACCGCTAAGGGTAAGGTATGAGGAGGTGGTGGGGGAGGGGGGGATGGAGAGAAGGGGAGGGGGTGAAGGGAAGGGAAGGAGTGTATAGGGGGAGGTAGTGAAGAAGGAGGGGGTGGACGGTGGTATCCCACACACCCACTTATGTAATGGAGGTTTAGAATGCACTACCAAACACACTTATCATATACGCCTCAAAAATATTATCACATCATCACTAACTAATAAAACACAAGACTTGGTGAGTTATGTGTGAAGGGGATCATTCAGGTGGTGTGATAATACAATGTGAGAGAGAAACTTCACTAAATGGAGGAGGAGACACACACGTCCTCCCCATGGCTCCCACACACCCGCCGATAAATCACGTTCCGACTTCTTTATAAGGACCTTCCTATTACCTGAATAACCCGGCAGCTGCAGCCTCAACCAATGGGGCGCCGCGCATTACCGCCGGCCTCCAATAATTACACCACATCCAGGAAAGGGGCGGGTTTTGGGATTGATAAAAAACGCGCCATTCCCACTCTCGCGTGTGATTGGGCGAGGAAGGAAGATGATAAAAAGAGGCGACTGTGATTGGCTGGCACCGCGTGTAATCACATATGACATGATGAAGATGATGATGGTGTTGCGATATGAGGAAGGTGTGTACTAGTGTGTGGTTGGTGGTGGCGGTAGTGGTGACTGGCATGTGTGACGTGTGTGTGTGGGTGTTGGCTACTGATGGCGACCCTCTACACTGCCCCTGTTCCCACAACCACCCCCACCGCGCCTCACCATCGCTCCACACTACCCTCCCATAACATATAATTACAGTATATAAGTTATTAGTAACAGCAATTTAGTATTTATTATAGTTTTTCGTATAGAGAAAAACACGTAAAAACAACATAGGATAAACTGGACAGTGTCAGATTGTGGGTGTCGGGAAACGTTGGAAGTGTGTAGTAGTAATAATAATTAACGGTTTATTGAAAAATATGGCAGGCAAAAAACTGAAAATATAAACTAAACAGAGATGAGTGGGTCACTTTGTTGTCAAGAAATACACAAGTAATATTAGTGGTAAATAATATTACTTGTATATGATGACAAGGAGGACTGGATCTTTTAACAGTTTCAGAACAGTTACGGTGCTAAAGTGAGATAGACAAGGAATGACTACACAGGTTAACTACGAGTTATGAAGTGTGTGTGTGTGAGGGGGGAGTGTATATGTGGGGAGACTGGATGTGTGAGGGTAGTCGAGGTTTATGTAAGGGGATGTGTGGGAGGGTAATAACCATGATAGATGTTAGGGCAATGTGTTGGGGGGGGGACGAAAATATTGGGTACTGTAATCAAATAAGAAACATTGTTGTGTGACCCGGGTGTATCGCTTGGGTGAATAACACGACAGACTATGTCAACACACTTCCCTTATGTCGTCTCTACTGCTGCAACTGTGAGAGGTGATGACGGTCTCACTACCGCACTACTAAATTATTGGTGGCTCGTCAAATGGGCCCCACACCTAATGGATCGGGGCCTATTAAGAACTGAGGCCTAAACTCAATCTTAACTCACTCCTTCCCCACTACAGAAGTCACTCTCCTTAACTTACACTGACTGACATACCTTCACGTTGTCAATCAGCATATCTAGGAGAGCCAGACGTTGTGTGGTTTACGAAACGGACAGTTAGAACAGGCTGGAGATGGGTGATGCTAAGTGGTGGGACGGACAGTTAGAACAGGCTGGAGATGGGTGATGCTAAGTGGTGGGACGGACAGTTAGAACAGGCTGGTGATGGGTGATGCTAAGTGGTGGGACGGACAGTTAGAACAGGCTGGTGACGGGTGATGCTAAGTGGTGGGACGGACAGTTAGAACAGGCTGGTGATGGGTGATGCTAAGTGGTGGGACGGACAGTTAGAACAGGCTGGTGATGGGTGACTCTATATGATGGGAAGCGAGACAGATATTAAACTAGAGTGATACCATGAGGACCCTGAACCAATAACGGAGCTACAACACAACACATCCTTCACATCAGTAAGAAAAGACGAATAACACATTAAAGGAACAGAGAATCTAGTATTTGTTGTGGATTCCGACCATCACGTGGTGGTAGTAGAGAGAGAGAGAGAGAGTAATAAGCCTTATTGATATGAAAATAAAGCAAGGATCATCTGACATTACTATCAAGAGCCTGGTACCAGTAACAAGCAACAGCGTGAGGTTTTGGGGAGTCACAGTAACTGACAGGGTGTGGGAACACGACACACCTTAATGACCGATAAAATAAAATTATACAGGTTGAATACGGAGTTCTCTTACCCTATAACTGTTTCTTTAATAAACCAAACTGGATTTTCATTTTATTTTAGATTAGGTTAATTTAGGTTTGGTGTCTGTGAGATGGTAGTGGGAGAGTAGAGGGACTTCCTTCACCCCCACAGTACTACTACACACCAAGCCCCAGGTTGCTGATCTGACTTCATGCCTCATTTACACACAATTGCAGGGTCTCAATTGTTTCTATTACATGACAAAACAACATGCATATATAGCGTTTCTCACTGTTGATTTTTTTCATTCTTGCATTTCTTTGTATGTATTATTATCACAGTGTTGTTGTTATTATTATTACCATTAATATTTTGTTTTACTTTTAATTATAAATTTTATTTACTATGAATTATTATTATTATTAATAAATTTTCGCCCCCCGGGCCCTGATGTGGGTCAGTGACCTGTGCCCGGGTGGGCTAATCCCCGTAAAAAAAAAAAAAAATTGCAGGATCTCAATTGGTCTCAATTGTTTCTCTTACTATTGACAACACAACATACATATATTGTTTCTCACTTTTGATTTTTTTTCATTTTGTATTTCTTTATTATTATTATTATTTTTATTATTATTATGATCATTATTACATTTTCGCTCTCTAGGCCCCGATGTGGGTCAGTGACCTGTGCCTGCGGGCTAATCCCCGTAAAAAAAAACCCCACAGGCCACATTGAGTCACCACCCCTGCCCCCCCTTGGGTTTTTAAATGGCCATATCGTGTTGTCAGCGGTATCTGGAGAACCTTTATCAGACACTGGAGGGTTTTATCGTGTGGTCAGACTTGAAAAATAATGATTAAGAGGCGATATTTGTCATTGTGTAGACATTTTTAATATTTGAGTCAACTTTTTTGTTTTTTTTACACTTTTCGGTCTTGTTGTGGCCCTGGTCTGGTGGTTGTGTGGGTGATTGTTTAAACGGGCCCAGTCCACATAGACTCCAACCTAACCTAACCTAACCTAACCTAATCTACCAAGATCCTAGTAGGTCCTTAATTCTAATCCGTCTCAGTCCTAGGTATGATGAAGTCCTTTTATAATCAGGACCTAAAACTGGGACCCGTGTGACCCCTCAGTCGTCTCTGCTGCGCAACACAACACTTGATGCTACCTGTCTATATACAGTATCGTGAAGACGCGCCATGTACAGTGTATACACGTTTGTTAATATGGTGTGTGTGTGTGTGTGTGTGTGTGTGTGTGTGTGTGTGTGTGTGTGTGTGTGTGTGTGTGTGTGTGTGTAGACAGCAGTAACATCCGTACGCATAAGACAAACAATTATCCCAACATCAGGAATATTAAGCGGTCTTTATCACTGTTATGATATCTCAGAAGAAATCACAGTAACAAAATACATGTTAACAAAATACATGTTTACATATGTATTTTGTGTGTATAAATAGTATACTTTGGTAAATCTGTTGTTGTACTGATCGTTACTCTGTTTACACCATCTGTGACTCCTACTATAAACATCAAACATCCACTTTAGAACAACAAGACAATTACTTCTTCTACAGGTTGAGTATGTGAGCTGGTGCAGGTGTGTCCGGCAGCCTTGCACCTGTCGTCCAGCGAGCACAACCAACCAACAAGTTCGTCTGTGCCTCTAAAGGACACACACTCAGGGATAAAAACCAGCTCAAAGACATCTGTTGATACCACTTTCAAGAAAGGCCTTACCAGAATCCAGATAACTGTGTGAAACAAATAACTGTTAACTACTTATATATAATAAAGCCCAATCAAAGTCCAATAGCTTAAAACATCAGCAAATTACATAATGTTCTGTGTAATTCTAACCTAACCTAACCTAACCTAACCAAACCTTGAAAGCCGCTTCAGCGCTTAATGACTGTTGTGACGTCATCAACCCCTTGAGTACGAAGACTTAACCCATAAGTACTATGACTCAACACCTTGAATAACGATGACTTAAATATATGAGTATGGTGATTTAACGACACGAGTATGATGTTTAACGACACGAGGATGATGATTTAACGACACGTGTACGATGACTTAACCGCTTGAGTATGACGACTTATTCCTCAAATATTCAAGGGGTTAAGTCAGTGTATTGAAGAGGTCAAGTTATAGTACTCAGGGGTTAAGTGATCATACTCAAAGGGTTAAGTGATCGTACTCAAAGGGTTAAGTTATCGTACTCAGGGGTTAAGTGATCGTACTAAAAGGGTTAAGTTATCGTACTCAGGGGTTAAGTGATCATACTGAAAGGGTTAAGTGATCGTACCCAAAGAGTTAAGTTATCGTACTCAGGGGTTAAGTGATCATACTCAAAGGGTTAAGTGATCGTACTCAAAGGGTTAAATTTTTGACAAACTCGAGTGGCTGATGACGTCACTCAATGCATTAAGCGCTGAAGCGGCTCTCAAATGATGGTGTTTACATTCTGCAATTATCAAAAGAATAAAACTACTGAGGTAACATACTTTTCTTAAGCACTCCCATCATAAAGTTTAAGTCCAGAATTAATGGCAAACCTTCATACACCCCCCCCCCCACCCCAAAATAAATAAATAAATAAATAAATAAATAAATAAATGCTAAAACATGCAAATAGTACGTCAAGATTTTATTCTCATCAAAAAATAAAAATGAAGAAAATACAGTCATGGATAAAAGTTCGCTCCTGTGGTGAAACCGAGTCGCGAGAATGAGTCTCCGAACTGACTGTTTTGTCTCATTTGGGGTCGATGCTGCTTCATAATGAGATGGAACGAACTTTTGACCCCGACTGTATACATACTGGAAGTTCCCTGAAGAGAAGACAATGTATGAGATTTAACTAGGAATCTGAAGACGTCACTCGAGGGATTGTCCAGTGCAGTCATTTCTCTCCTTCTGATAAGTCACTTTATAATGTAAACCTCTAATACGACGTTCAAGTTATAATTTCAGTATTGTAATAAAAGTTCATGAAGAGATTAAAAGTATTTCAGTCAAATATACATCTGGATGAGAGAGAGAGAGAGAGAGAGAGAGAGAGAGAGAGAGAGAGAGAGAGAATGACACCCCCCCAAAAAAAGATAAAAATAACAATAATAATAATAAAGACCAAACAAAATTATGAAAATCTATAGAGAGGGAACGAAAGGACCATAAAATTAGTTACGTTTGCAATCTATGATAAACAAAACGAATAAATCTATACGCACACATACACGTGAGGTCACTCATATCAACACCCGAG
>NW_024747847.1:12500-15229 GCF_018991925.1 Homarus americanus | reverse complement strand
AACTCGTCAACTGCACTGGCTAGTGGCTACCCATTACCCCGGAATACGATCCGCAAATCTATTAATATCCAGGTTCCCAATTACTGCTGGGTAGACACAGGCAAATGGCGTAAAGAAACTTACCCATAGTTCCACCCTGCCCGAGGATCGAACTCGGGTCCGCTCGCTTGCGAGGCGAGGATGCTGACCATTACAACACAAGTCGATTCGCACTTTTACTAACCCTCTTCGTCACACTGATTGACTAGTGCGTTCGGTCACGTCTCTGTTACGCACTGCTGGCAAATACTGGAAAATTGGATATGTACTGGTTCAAGAATGTATCTGTACCTGCGCCAGTGTTGTTCAAGTTTTGTCTTGAATGAGCTCGCACTCGGTGTCGTCACAACTCTCTCTGGCAGATTGTTTCAAGAATTCACAACTCTCACTGCAAAAAGTTTGCCCTGACAATTTCGGAACTTGTGGCTTCTTCAACCTTAATGTGAATCCTAGTGGGGCAGGCAAACGCAAGCTCCAGGTATGAACACTCGTCTGAATAATGTCCTCAGAGATGTTTATAAACTTCTATTAAGTCACCTCTTGCCTGCCCTATCTCTCTGGGTACCGAGGTGCTTTAGTCCAAAAGTTTATCCTATAAACCTTGTAACATATTGATAAAACCTACAGAGTTTGATGCAAATCAGCAAAACAGTTCTCTAGTTATTTTAGATACATACAGGACATTGTTCAATAGTGGTGGGCAGGGTAATAAAAAAAAAAGCTCACAAAGGGACTGTTCTCTTATTTATATCAATGATTATTAAATCTCAAGTTATGTGTGTCAATTTATTACATTTGTTAATGACTATGATAAATATCATAAACACTACAGTACAGTACATAAGATTCTAAAGTTATCCTAAACATGTCAGTGATGTACGTACAAATAAAGAGCATAGTAATGGCAGATCTAATTTATAGTTTTGATCAACTTGCAGTCACAGTATATTGATCTATTATCTGCAAGTCTACCAACGTCACATGGCCACTAAATGACGTGTCCACCAGCGCCAGGTGTAATGGTATCAGCTGGTGCCCTGGGCGCTTGTATTTATTGAGATGGACTACTTCATGGGACAGGGGCTGCACTTACAGTCGGTCCCACAGCAACAGGCAGAAGACTTACACTGGCAGCTGGACCCACCTGTCGACAGGATAAAATATATTTTACTTCTTGCACAGTTAAAATTAAGCGATATAGATCAAGGGATTTAAATAAAAATAAAATAAATTACCACCAATCTACTAGTTAAGTATAAAGAGGTTTGTAGGATATAACAAATAAGAATATGATAACTGAGTCTTAGAAATGAAAAGTGTAGTTACAGTTGCCATCTGAGCCCGAGCAGGACTTCTTGCTGGGACAAGAGGCACAGTTACAGTTGGTGCCGCAGCAACAGGCTCCGGACCCACACTTGCATGAGGCTGTGGATAACAACACACTTTACTCTCGCTTGTTGCACTAATTTGATTCGTTTTGATGTGACGCCAGGGAATAGGTAAGACGGGAGTGTTATTGGGTAAAGGAAAATAATAACTAAATCATCAAAATAAACCTGCGTGATCCAAAAATCAAAATATACTCACTTCCACATCCACAAGGCATGACGGTGGTGGTGACTGTTCTGCTGTTGATATCTGGGTGCAGTAAGAGAGATGATGAGTTTATGAGCATATCACAAAAGCGGAAACATATATAGCGTCTCATCAAGGGTGTCGTGTGGAGAGAACAAAGTGATAGGCACGGGTGCGGGTCGTGCGCAGCTGTTGGGGGTGGGGGGAAGGGGAGCATACGCACCAAGATCACTTAATTATCTCCTCCCGACTGTATTTTTTTAATGAGGTTTCAGCATAATCTATTTTCTATTAAATTAAAGTTTTCCGTAAGGAAAATACATGTACTTAGGATTTGTTCAGATATCACACATACTAAGGTGGATAATTCATTTTAGTATAGAATTGACAACACAAGGAAAACTTCTCTGGTTAAGGAAAATATCATACTAACTGCCCATTTACCCATGATTGTGCCGTTATAATGATCATTGATCCCTATCTCAAGTGTTTGTCTGAACGTGTGATTTTTGCTCAGCTCTACCATATCAATTGTGTGTATGATTATTGAGCCCTATGTCAAATATATGTACTGTATAAAGTGTATGTGTGAATATATGATTGTTAAAGTCTACATCCGTGTCTGTGAATGTATGATATTGTAGTGGATACTACGCTACAATATTTCAGCCAGACGCTGTATCAAGTAAGTATAAAAATACAGAATTCAATTTTCAATTTCAATTGTTTATTCCTTGATAGAGGAAGCGGGATCCTGGTGCTGTCACTAGGTACCCCTGTACAATGACACCAGAAGCATCTGGCAAGTGTGACAAGTATATACAGTATAAATATTATAAAGGGGCTTACTAAAGCGTAAGGAAGGAAGGATATTCCTTTAACACATAATCAATATTATTTACAAAATATCTGGCCAGTATGGGGAGGATCATCGTGTCTCCGTCAGGGGGTCGTGAAGTGGTGGTTCAGCAGGCGTCACGGAAGCTTTGTGTGTGGGGACATCTTAGTAGGTAGTGGATAAGGGTGCTGCTGTCGGGTCTTCTGCATAATGCACAAGAGTGTTGCTTAGGGGATGCGGGGATACCAATCTCCCAAGCAAAGTCATACCCAATGAT
>NW_024747847.1:0-7500 GCF_018991925.1 Homarus americanus | reverse complement strand
CTCGGCTCCCTCAAGAAGAACTAAGGGCGTCTGCAGTGTCATCTTGTGGTGAGAAGCGTTGAAGGAAGCGACCAAGTCACTGAGCGATGGTATCAAGGGCAACCTAACCTCCTCAACCTTAAGAGGATGTTTTGCTCCCACACTATGACGAGACTCCTCAATCCCGTATGACGACTCTACCTCAGTCCCGTATGACGACTCTACCTCAGTCCCGTATGACGACTCTACCTCAGTCCCGTATGACGACTCTACCTCAGTCCCACATGACGACTCTACCTGTCTGTTTCTAATGGTTGGTTGTGAAGTATATCCTTGAAAACGCTTTTGAAAGTTCATGTTGATATCAGCTTGTAAAGTTTGACCTACTTGAATACACGTTTCGGGATGTGTACAGTGAAGTGTTTGGTTGGTCTTATTAGTTTCTGTTTAATACTAAAAGATCACTCGAACTTGATGATGATTAAATTTAAATCCATAGGCAATATTTTATTATTTTTTTGAGAATAGTTAATTTGTAGGAATCTAAGTCGTTTATTAATGTTCAGTAAATAATAAAACGCAAGGAAAATAATTACAATCAGTAATGAATATGAGAAATCAGCCATACATCTCACAAAATGTATATACATATGTGAGGACATTTGGTAATAACAAGAGATGGTATGGAAACTCTAAATTTGTCATGGTTGTTGGTGTTCCCCTCAACCTTGTCGGTGACGTGTGATCTCGTCTGGTAGAAGCGAGTGACTTCTGTCCTCAGAAAATTTAGAGTACGTTTTTTCGAGCTTCTACTCCTCACCCCGTTAGGGATATTAGAATTAGGAGAGTTCAGACAATTTCAGATAGATTGGCAAAACAGATAAGTATAAAGATTCATTTACGCGATGTAAGAATTTTATATAAGATAATCAGCCCATGCTTTCAAATATATATTTTTTTTATCTGTAAAGGCCAATAAACTATCATGATCGCTTCCCTCACATAGAAAGAATCAATTTAGTTTTGATTCTTGACAAAACAAAGACTTTTCTAGAGTAATGTGTATCCTCACAAAACACGAAACTATACAGTATATGGTAAAATAAATAATATAGTCATACGTCTCTCTTGATTCAATATATAAATTCAACCAGTAGTCCTGTAAACTCCGGTAAATTCTTTTCCTTAATTTCCTCTCAGACATCAGTACTGGAATTGTTCCTCGCCAACAGGTTCAACTTTTACAGCTAAATACAGTTGCTACAGTTTCCGGAAAAAATATAGTTTTCCTCGTTAGTTTAACTTCCCCGGAACTACAACACTCCATAAACGGTATAAATTTTATTTCGCATTAAACACATTTTCTCTAAAGTTTTCTCCCTATGTCTGCTTAGTAGACTTCAATTTGGGCACTTTTAGTCTTAACCATACTCAATTTCTTGCCACGTATTGGCAAACATGGAACTGGTAACACACGCTGCAGCTCTTAGAATTTTCTCTCGTAGCTGGTTAACATTTTCCACCTTCCCTTTGTACACAATGTCCTTAATAAAACACACAAAAGAAATAATCAGGGGAAGTTAAAAAAAGGTGCTGCAAAATGTTAACCAGTGTTTGTGAACGTTTAGAGTGTTTCAATATCATCCATATATATCATCCATAACAAACATCTGTTCCTCAAAGCTTCTTAACAACATCCAGTAACTTCCATCTCCTGTCATTACTTGAAGGCCAATGGGGGTCAATCATAATAGTCCTCATTTCTAATAGGTCCTATTTCTAATGGCGTTTAATCTTAATGACTAGATTGGGAGGTGCATAATGACTAAGGACTATTTGACCCGTCACCATATGAGGGAGCATTAGACTATTCCACCCAGGCTCATATCTGACTTAATTAGTGGTGCAACATGAGTGGTGGTCCCTTACAGCCAGCCTGAATACCAGGCCACTGTAGACATGATTACTGGACCTATGTAATTACGAGGCCCTGAATGATACGTACTAATTTACTTGACTGATGTTAGGCCAAATTAAGTCGTCTGTGAGTGATAAGTTGCCTTCTTGGTCTTGTATTATTTATTTGTTCAGGTACAAGATTCACTCCTTTACTCTGGCTTAGATTATTCAGATTTATTTGCCAATATTCTCACTTGTTTCTCCTATCATTCGGACGGTTACCTAAACAGGAAAATGACGTTAATAAACACTAAAGTTAAATATTGTCGTGAAACTTTCGTAATCAAGATAAATAACCAGCCAATTTATGTAACGTATCATACCATAGCCACATTGCTGACGTCATATAGGTTAATTAGCTAAGTCAACCTGGGACACGTGGCACCAAACTTACCTGGCTGACGGCGTGAGTTGGTAAACGAAGTATATTTGGCTATGAGCATCTAAGTGGTTAATTATTTGATTTTATGTCTAGTTATTTCGTTAAAAAACTATTTTCCAACATTAAGTAACATTTTGTTTTTAATATCATATCAGCTATACCTGTTTACTCTTATTTTATATATGTATTTTTCTTCTCTCTGTCTCTTTCTCCCTCTTCGTCTAACATCTCTTTCTTTAACCTCACAATTATCAAGCTATTCTCTCTCTCTCTCTCTCTCTCTCTCTCTCTCTCTCTCTCTCTCTCTCTGTATCACCCCTCGTATTCTCCTCTCATCTATCTCACATCTCTCTCACACCTCTCACCTCACGTACCTCTCTTATTCCCCTCTCCCTCACCTCTCTTTCTTCTCTTTACCACCTCTCATCCTCCTCTCCCTCACCTCTCACCCTTCTCTCCCTCACCTCTCACCTCTTACCTCTCTCACCTCTTTCACCTCTCTCACCCTCCTCTCTCACCCCTCTCTCCTCTTTTTATCACCTCTCACTCTCCTCTCCCTCACCTCTCATCCTCCTCTCACCTCCTCTCCCTCACCTCTCACCCTTCTCTCCCTCACCTCGCACCTCTCTCACCTCTTTCACCTCTCTCACCCTCATCTCTCACCCCTCTCTCCTCTCTTTATCACCTCTCACTCTCCTCTCCCTCACCTCTCATCCTCCTCTCACCAACTCTCCCTCACCTCTCACCCTTCTCTCCCTCACCTCTCACCTCTCTTATCCTCCTCTCTCTCTCACCTCTTACCTCTCTCACCTCTTTCACCTCTCTCACCCTCCTCTCTCACCCCTCTCTCCTCTCTGTATCACCTCTCACTCTCCTCTCCCTCACCTCTCATCCTCCTCTCACCCCCTCTCCCTCACCTCTCACCCTCTCTCCATCATATTCTCTTCCAACTCTTCACACCCACGTCACTCTACTCCCCTTCAGTGATTAATTTCCCCTTTTCTGTCTTTCCCTCTTCTCTTCCCTCCCTTCCCCCTTTCTCTTTTCATCATTTATCATCTTCTTTCCCTTCCATCCTCTCGTTTACCCTCTCCTTACCCTTTTAAATCTTCTTCTTCCCCTCCGTGATCATTTATTTTTTCTTAATTAATCTTATTTTTCTCATCTATAGCTTTTCTTGTGTTGTCTTTTTCCTTCTTCTTTTTCTCGTTTTTTTTCGCCTCTTCGTTTCAACATTCTTCTCTTTTATCATCATTTCTCCTCTTATTTTTCTCCTCCACCATTACTCGTTAACCACATTCCTCTCCTCCCCTTCAAATAATTCTTCTTCTTCTTCTTCTTCCCATCGTTTTCTTCTCCATCCGTTCAATTAGCAACACTTGTCTTAATCTTCCCTCTTTCCTCCTACTCCTCCCCCCCCCAACCCTCTCTGGACGCCCTCCCCCCATCCCCTCCCCCTTTCCTTCCCCGGGTCAGGGCATAATAAGTTAGTTTTATAGCCCCGGGAGGCGTGGCAGTGATTACTTCAGTGAATAAGGAAGCGTGATAAATACTTGCCTGAAGGAGAGATATTGTGTCTCTACTCTGAATACGTATTTCTCTCCTCCCCTCCCCCCCTCCCCTCCCCGCTAGTGGTACAGGGAACAGGCGAAGGGTAGTGATTATTGGGGTTTTTTATGCGCTAAAGTAATTTTCTTTTATGGGGAACATTTTTTTTTCCGTTTGTTCCTTTTAGATTGTAAATATATGAGGTGTTAGGTTAAGTAATTTCCCTAGAAGACGATTTTTTTTCCATCGTCGTTTTTCTTTTGGGCGATAAATTCAGTTTGCCCATATTTCATTAGGGTGAAAGAATGTTACTTCATTTGGGCCACAAGATACTGGTAATTAAGTGAAAGGTGATCCTTCATTTGGGCGACAACGGTAGAGTTGGTTATAAATGGTTACAGGAAGTTTGGCAATATATTACAGGTCAAGTAAGATGGAGGCGGGAGGGTTGGCTCTGTTTGTCTGGTATTTGTGAAGAGTTTTATAATAAAGATAGTAGTACCTGGTGACTTGTGCTGGACCTCCAGTGTGAGATATACACACCAAATACTACTGGGGGGTGACCTGTGATTGATCTACCTGGTGACAGTGATGGTTGCTCGAACACACACACACACACACACACACACACGTGGGTTGTGGTGTGTGTGTGTGTGTGTTTCATGGCGGGGAGGCCATAGGCATCTGTTGTTTACCACCACCCACCACTGGGGATAAATGTTTTGTATACTATCTATTGATGATACAAAAATATCGATGGATACGAGTAAACTTTAAACGCAATTGTTTGAGATCCTTAAAGTAATTGTAGATTAACAGCCATTATTACATTATTTATTCTTTACACCAGAGATCACAAACAGGAGGGTGCGTTGAGCTAGGGGGTCGCACCTCTTACACCGTAGCACACCATGGCAGTGGCTTGTTGATTAACAGACTGTGTAGATGGAGGGACCACCGCGCTCCTTTCTGTCCCCTACAACTGCCTATGAAAGTTACCAGTCAAACCAACCTTCCACAGAAGCAAGAGTAAAGAAGGGAACATAGCTTCTTCATTTGGATTGCCGTTCACATTACCTCTGAATAAATTCAGTTATTAATGAGTTTACCATTGACCATTTACCATTAATAATTGTTTCTTTGACATTTTAAAGAACTAAACTTATATCCAGACAGGCACATTTAATCAATATGTGGTTCAGTCGCCTTCTTTGACTATCATTGCTGGCAGCCTCTTCGGTATGGTTGTCACAAGGCCTCACACTATATAGCTTCGGCTTATGCTTGTGAAATTCCCACTGAGTTTGGCATGAGCCATGAGGTGGTGGGCAGTCCTCTCTTGTGCAATGTCCTATGTGTTGACCATTTGTGCCCAGACGTGTTCAATCACTTTCATGTCCGCTCCTTTGCTGGGTAATTCCAGGAGATGAAGGGTGCAGTCCCTCAAACCACCGTCAAACGATGCGGACAGTGTGGGTTGGACACCTGTCGTGAATAAACAGGATGAGCCCTGGTGGGAAAGGGATATCCCTCTGCCGAAAGGAAGGCAAGAAACATTCTCCAAGCAGGTTGATGTATTTGCCTACCTTTAAGTGCCTCTCAGGGTGTAACACGCGACTCGCCCAATGTAGCGACACCCAGCCCCGAACATTGCAAGTAACGTGACGGCAGAGACTCCTGGAAGATGTTGGAGTGGTCGTATCTGCAGGCGAAACATTGTAACCTTTAATATATTAGTAATTAAGGATGAAGCTGGTGAAAGTTTTAACCTTTAATATTTTGATAATAATTATAGATGAAGCTGGTGAAAGTTTTCTAAGTAAACGTGCAGATGATGCGTAAACCTTCAGCTTGTACCAAACCTCCAGTAAATGAGAATAGTCACCCACTACTTCACCTGTTAAAAAGAAGAAGAAAAAAAGACGGAAACAATTAATGAAGGCATATTACATTATGTCTCTTCCCTATCTCGTCCCCCAGTCAATTTCTGCTAACACGCTGGTTTTGACACCTAATCTTATCTCTTTACGGACTCCCCTGAGACCCTCGAACAGTTGTAGCCAACCCCACCGTGTGTGTCATCACCCTTCAGGGAACAATTATATACATCGACGTTTCACAGTGGATTACACACACACACACACACACATATATATATATATATATATATATATATATATATATATATATATATATATATATATATATATATATATATATATAAATATATATATATATATATATATATATATATATCCAACATGCTCGCTGAAAGTTACATTACACGCGACATAGACGATAGTAAGTGAGAATCACCCCTCGTGTCCTGTGATTTATACTCTTAATAATTTCCCAAACATTTGCTTTTCCAACAATGTATTCCCACAGTCATCATAACGCTGTCAGTTTTTGTTTATGTACCTACCGAAGAAACATAATAAAATGATCATCATTCATGGAACATAAAATTTTTTATTCATTCACAATTATAATCATTTGTTATGATGCTTGTCTAATGTAGAGTCCTAATATCCGTCAAGGACTAAAGGTGTGAGAGACAGAACACATTTACACTGGTCCATGTGTCTTGTATATGGATGTTTGTATATACGTGGTGGAAGGGAGAGTATGTTTGTACTGGGGGGGGGTCGATGTGTATGTATATGTGCATGGGTGTGATATGCACATACGCATGTTTAAACTTAGACTATTTATATGAATAATAGATGTAGACTTTTTAAATATGTAAATGTTTGTACCTGCCGTAATGGGACAATATTTTGGCTACAGTATATATGGTGAGTTATTTTATTATTGCTATACTTATATTTTTGACATGTAAGTGTTGGTTACTTCGCCCTAAAACACACACACACCTCCGCCGTGTCCTTCCCCACCCTCCTCCCCCGCCCATTGCCACCCTTCCCCGCCCACATCCACCCACAGCGGCCTCAACAAAATACAGCAAATGGAAAAATGTTAAGATCTCACTAATTGAAAAGTAAAAGTCTTATGGGACTGAAGTTCTCAGAGGTCCGAAAACGACGGTGTGTGTGTGTGTGTGTGTGTGTAAATAATAATAATAATAATAATAATAATAATAAACGGTTTATTGAAAAAGTTCTGCAGCCCGAAGGTTGAAAATATACATTGGACATAAATGACTTATTACATACATTGGTGGTTTAACAAAAGCCTTCATTAGAGAAAGGTAAAGGAACTCTCACGTGGTGTAGTAGTTCCCTCAGATGGTGTTATGAGGGACCTGGCGTGGTGTAGCAATTCCCTAGCAGATGGTGTTATGAGGGGTTTCACGTGGTGTAGTAATTCCCTCACAGATGGTGTTATGAGGGACCTCACGTGGGGTAGTAATTACCTCACAGATGGTGTTATGAGGGACCTGACGTGGTGTAGTATTTCCCTCACAGATGGTGTTATGAGGGACCTCACGTGGGGTAGTAATTACCTCACAGATGGTGTTATGAGGGACTTGACGTGGTGTAGTAATTCCCTCACATATGATGTTATGAGGGACATGTGGTGTAGTAATTCCCTCACAGATGGTGTTATATGAGTGAGGTTTGGTCTTAGGCCTTCCTATCGTAGACGGATTAAGTCATCGGTGGTTGTTG
>NW_024747846.1:0-16786 GCF_018991925.1 Homarus americanus | reverse complement strand
AGTGACGTTGTGTGTGGCACTCTCCTGTGTGAAGTGAAAGCGGCGGTAGGGGTGTGGCTTTTTATACCTGTGTGAAATTAAGTAACGTGGTGTGTGGGTTTCTGGCATTATTAGTGGCGGCGTTTTGCTCTCGGCAATAAACTGTGGTGCTCTCTGTGTGGTAAGTGTGGTGTGGCGATACTTCCATATGTGGAGTAAATGTCGTGGTGTGTGGCACTCTCTCACCGTAGTGAAGTGGTGGTGGTATCTCACCTGTTGCCGTGGTGTGGCACTCTCTCCTCTCCATATTAGTAAATGACGTGGTGTGACTGCTTCCATGCCAAGTACCGTCATGGTGTAACACTCTCTCTCAGTAAATGACGTGGTGTAACGGCCTCTCCTGTAATGAAGCGACGGCATGGTGGCGCTCACGCATATAATGATAAGTGGCGCGTGGCTGCTCTACTGGTAGTATGTATGGTACTTTCATTTATTTATAAATGGCGTGGTGCCTCTCACCTATTAGGCGTTGACGCCGTCTCTGGTAACGGTGTGGTGATCGTATTGGTGTAAGTGACGTAAGTGACGTGGTTTGGGCCTCTGTCCTTCGTAAAAGTATTGACGTGATAGTGTACTGATATACTATGTGGTATGGCAACGTGTTGTGGGACCTCTGGCTGACCGTGACGTGATGTGCTCCGCCTGCGTGACGTGGTACTCTCCTGTGTGAAGTGGTGGCCAGCACTCCTGCTGTGTGGTAAGTGATGCTACTCTCACCTGTGTGGTAAGTGACGTGGTGTGTGGCACTCTCACCTGTGTGGTAAGTGACGTTGTGTGGCACTCTCTCCTGTGTGGTAAGTGACGTGGTGTGTGGCACTCACTGTAGTGTGGTAAGTCCGTGGTATGTAAATTTCGTGAGTGGTGTGTGCGCTCTTTCTGTGTGTAGTGACGTATGTTGGCTTATGGGTGTTACTGTGGCTGGTGGTGAAAGCGTGTGTGGCCTCCCGCTGTGTGTAAGAGTGCGTGGTGTGTGGTACTTTCATTTATTATTATGCGTGTTGTGTGGCACTCTCACCTGTGTGGTAAGTGATGGTTGTGTGTGGCTATCTTTCATGTTAGCTGGTGTATGGACGTGGTTGTGTGGCGTTTTTGGCACTCCTGGTGGTAGGTGACGTGGTGTGGCTCTCTGTGGGGTGGTGGCGTGGCCTATGGTGAATGCGTGGTGTGTGGCTTCCCTGTCGTGGTTGTTGTAAGTGACGTGGTGTGTGGCCTGTCACGTGTTGTGGTTTTATGTTAAGTGGTTGATGTACTCTCCTGTGTTGTAGTGATGTGGTGTGGCACTCACCTGTGTGGTAAGTGACGTGGTGTGTGCTCTCTCCTGTGGTGGCGTGGTGTGTGGCATCTCTTACCTGTGTAAGTGGTGACGTGGTGTGTGGGCTTTGTGGGGTGGTGTGGTTTGTTGGTGGGTGGTTTGTGGTGTGGGGTGAACTCTCTCTGTGTGGTAAGTGACGTGGTGTGTGGCACTCTCACGTGTGGTAAGTGACGTGGTGTGTGCTCTCTGGTAAGTGTGTGGGTGTGGCGTCTGTTGGGGGTGGCGGCCTCTCCTGTAGTGGTGGTGTAGTGTGGCACTTTTACCTGTGTGGTAAGTGGCGTGGTGTGTGACGCCATGTGTGGTGGATAAGGGTGGGGTTTGTGGTGTGGGTGGTGTGTGACGTGGTTCGTAGCACTCTCACCTTTGTGAAGTGACGTGGTGGGGCACTCTCTCTGTGAGTGGTATGGTGTGTGCCTTACCTGTGTGAAGTGACGTGGTGTGTGGTATCTCCGCAGCTATTGATGTGCAGTGGTGTTACGCACTGTGGTAATTGATAGTGGTGTTTTGGTACTTTCATTGTGTGTAACTGGCACTCTGTGTGTGGAAGGTGGTGTGCTCTCACCATGTGTAGTGGTGTGACGTGGTGTGTGGTGGCACTCTCACCTGTGTAGTGATGACGTGGTGGCCTCTCACCTGTGGTGGTAATGCCGTGGTGTGGACTCTCTCTCCTGTAATGTGTGACGTGGGTGGCACTCTCTGTGTATGGTGAATCCGTGGGTGTGGGGCTCTCTTTGTGTGGTAAGTGACGTGGTGTGTGCTTTCTCTCTGTGTGATGACGTGATGTGTGTCACTCTCTGTGTGGTAGTGACGTGGTGTGGCACTACCTGTTGGTGCGTTGATTCGTGATGGTTGTGGCACTTTCATTTGTGGTAATGTGGTAGTGTGGCACTCTCCTGTGCGTGACGTGATGGCTTTCCTCACCGTTGGTAAGTGACGTGGTGTGGCCTCTTTCCTGTGTGGTAAAGTGACGTGGTGGCGCCTGTGTGGTAAAATGCGTGGTGGGTGGCTCTGCGTGTGATAGTGACATGGTGTGTGACACTCTCACAGCGGTGAAGTCCTTGGTGTGTGACCTCCTCCTCTGTGTGGTAAATGATGGTGTGGGCACCTCACCTGTGTGGTAGGTGAGCGTGTGTGTTTTTTCCTGTGTGTTAGTGAAGTAGTGGTGTGGCACTCACCTGTCTTGAAAGTGACGTTGGTGTGGTACTCTGTGTGTGTGACGGGTGTATGTCTCTACTGTGTGGTAGTGACGTTGTGTGTGGCACTCTCTCCTGTGTGGTAAGTGGCGTGTGTGTGGCACTCACTGTGTGGTAAGTGACAGTGTGGTTGTGTGGTGGCACTCTCTCCTGTGGTAGTGGGGTCGTGGTTGTGTGCTCCTCTGCTCTGGTAAGTGACGTGGTGTGTGCTCCATGTGTGAGGTGGGTATGTGGTGATGGCGTTTGGCTCTCTCTCCTGTGTGGTAAGTGACGTGGGGTGTGATCTCACCTGTGTGGTAGTAAGTGACGTGTGGACTCTGTGGTAGTGGCGTGGTGGCACTCTCACCTGTGTGATGTGGTAAGATTCATGCGTGGTGTAGTGGCACTCTCGCGTAGTGGTGGCGTGGGGTGTGTGACCTCTCCTGTGTTGGTAGTGACGTGGTGTGGCACTCTCACCTGTGTGGTGAGGAGCTATGTGGTGTGTCTCTGGTGGTATTGACTTTCCTCTGTGTAGTAAGTGACGTGGTGTGTGGCACCACCTGTGTGGTAAGTGACGTGGTGTGTGGCACTCTTACCTGTGTGTGAGATTACGTGGTGTGTGACACTCTCACCTGTGGTAGAGTGATGTGGTGTGTGCTCTCCTGTATTAAGGTGACGTGGTGTGTGATACTCTCCATGTGTGGTAAGTGACGTGGTGTGTGTACTCTCATGTGTGGTAAGTGACGTTGTGTGTGGTACTTTACTTGTGGTAAGTGTCGTGGTGTGTGGCACTCTCTCCTGTGTGGTAAGTGACGTGGTGTGTGGCACTTTCACCTGTGTGGTAAGTGACGTGGTGTGTGGCACTCTCACCTGTGTGGTAAGTGATGACGTGGTGTGTGGCACTCTCACCTGTGTGGTAAGTGACGTGGTGTGTGGCACTCTCACCTGTGTAGTAAGTGACGTGGTGTGGTACTCTCATTTGTGTGGTAATTGACGTGGTGTGTGACACTCTCTCACCTGTGGTAAGTGACGTGGTGTGTGGCACTTTCACCTGTGTGGTAAAGTAACATGGTGTGTGACACTGTCTCTCCTATGTGGTAAGTGACGTGGTGTGTGGCACTCTTACATTGTAGTAGTGACGTGGTGTGTGGTACTTATATTGTGTGTGGTAAGTGACGTGGTGTGTGGTACTTATATTGTGTGGTAAGTGACGTGGTGTGGCACACTCTCACCTGTGTAGTGAAGTGACGTGGTGTGTGGTACTTTCTTTTGTGTGGTAGTGACGTGGTGTGTAGCACACTCTCACCTGTGTGTAAGTGACGTGGTGTGTGGTTCTTTCATTGTGTGGTAAGTGACGTTTTGTGTGGCACTCTCTCCTGTGTGTTAATAGACGTGGTTAGTGGCACTCTCACCCTGTGGTAAGTGACGTGGTGTGTGATCTTTCCATATGTGGTAATTGTCGTGGTGTGTGGCACTCTCCTGTGTGGAAAGTGACGTGGTGTGTGACACTCTCACCTGTGTGGTAAAGTGCCGTGGTGTGTGGCACTGTCACCTGTGTGGTAAGTGCCGTGGTGTATGGCAATCTCTCCTGTATAGTAGTGACGTGGTGTGTTATATTCTCACCTGTGTGGTAAGTAACGTGGTGTGTGGTACTTTCATTGTGTGGGTAAGTGACGTTTGTGTGGCACTCTCTCATTTGTATTAAGTGACGTGTTGTGTGGTTCTTTCATTATTGTGGTAAGTGACGTGGTGTTCAGCACACTCTCACGTGTGGTAAGTGACGTGTGTGGCACCTCTCACCTGTGTGTAAGTATGTGTGTGGCACTCTTTCCTGTGTGGTAAGTGACGTGGTGTGTGGCACTTTCACCTGTGTGGTAAGTGACGTGGTGTGTGGCTCACTTACCTGTGTGGTAAAGTGACGTGGTGTGGCACTCTCACCTGTGTAGTAAATGACGTGGTGTGTGGCACACTCACCTGTGTGGTAAGTGACGTGATGTGTGGCACTCTTACCTGTGTGAGTAAGTTACGTGGTGTGACACTCTCACCTGTGTGGTAAGTGATGGTGTGTGACACTCTCTCCTGTGTTGTAAGTGACGTGGTGTGTGATACTTTCCATATGTGGTAAGTGTCGTGGTGTGTAGCACTCTCTCCTATGTGTGGTAAAGTGACGTTGTGTGTGGTACTTTACTTGTGTGGTAAGTGACGTGGTGTGGCACTCTCTGTGTTAAGTGACGTGGTGTGTGGCACTTTCACCTGTGTGGTAAGTGACGTGGTGTGTGGCACTCTCACCTGTGTGGTAAGTGACGTGGTGTGTGGCACTCTCCTGTGTAAGTGCGGTGTGTGGTACTCTCATTGTGTGGTAATTGACGTGGTGTGTGACCTCTCTCCTGTGTGGTAAGTGACGTGGTGTGTGGCACTTTCACCTGTGGTAAGTAACATGGTGTGTGGCACTGTCTCCTGTGTGGTAAGTGACGTGGTGTGTGGTACTTACATTATGTAGTAAGTGACGTGGTGTGTGGTACTTACATTGTGTGGTAAGTGACGTGGTGTGGTACTTATATTGTGTGGTAAGTGGACGTGGTGTGTAGCACACACTCACCTGTGTAAGTGACGTGGTGTGTGGTACTTTCATTGTGTGGTAAGTGACGTTTTGTGTGGCACTCTCTCCTGTGTGTGTAATAGACGTGGTTAGTGGCACTCTCACCTGTGTGGTAGTGACGTGGTGTGTGATACTTTCCATATGTGGTAATTGTCGTGGTGTGTGGCACTCTCTCCTGCGTGGAAAGTGACGTGGTGTGTGACACTCTCACCTGTGTGGTAAGTGCCGTGGTGTGTGGCACTGTCACCTGTGTGTGTGCCGTGGTGTGTAATCTCTCCTGTATGGTAAGTGACGTGGTGTGTTATATTCTCACCTGTGTGGTAAGTAACGTGGTTTGTCGCACACTCTCACCTGTGTGGTAGTGACGTTGTGTGTGGGACTCTCCCTGTGGTAAGTGACGTGGTGTGTGGCACACTCACCTGTGTGGTAGTGACGTGGTGTGTGGAACTTTCATTGTGTGTTAAGTGACGTTTTTTGTGGCACTCTCTGTGTGGTAATAAACGTGGTGGGTGGCACTCTCACCTGTGTGGTAAGTGACGTGGTGTGATACTTTCCATATGTGGTAAGTGTCGTGGTGCGTGGCACTCTCTCATGTAAGTGACGTGGTGTGTGACACTCTCACCTGTGTTTAAGTGCCGTGGTGTGTGGCACTCTCTCCTGTGTGAAGTGACGTGGTGTGTGATAGTCTCACCTGTGTGGTAAGTGACGTGTTTGTGGCACACTCACCTGTGTGGTAAGTAACGGTGTGTGTGGCACTCTCAACTGTGTGGTAAGTGACGTCGTGTGTGGCACTTCTCTCCTGTGTGAAAGTGACTTGGTGTGTGGCACAATCACCTGAGTGGTAAGTGCCGTGGTGTGTGTACTTTCATTGTGTGGTAAGTGACGTTTGTGTGGCACTCACTCCTGTGTGGTAATAGACGTGGTGTGTGGCACTCTCACCTGTGTGGTAAGTGACGTGGTGTGTGGACCTTTCATATGTGGTAAGTGTCGTGGTGTGTGGCACTCTCTCCTTTGTGGTAAGTGACGTGGTGTGTGACATTTTCACCTGTGTGGTAAGTGACGTGGTGTGGCACTCTCTCTTGTGTAGTAGTGACGTGGTGTGTGGTACTTTCATTGTGTGGTAAGTGACGTGGTGTGTGGTACTTTCATTGTTGTTGTAAAGTGACGTGGTGTGTAACACCTCTCACCTGTGTGGTGAAATGACGTCGTGTGTGGCACTTTCTCCTGTGTGAAGTGACTTGGTGTGTGGCACTCACCTGTGTGGTAAGTAATGTCGTGTGTGCCCTCTCCCTGTGTGGTAAGTGACTTGGGTGTGTGTGACACTCACCTTGTGGTAAGTGCCGTGGTGCGTGGTACTTTCATTGTGTGGTAAGTGACGTTTTGTGTGGCACTCTCTCATTTGTAGTAAGTGACGTGGTGTGTGGTTCTTTCATTGTGTGGTAAGTGACGTGGTGTGTGGCACATCTCACCTGTGTGGTAAAGTGACGTGGTGTGTGGCACTCTTTCCTGTGTGGTAAGTGACGTGGTGTGTGAGTTACCTGTTTGTGAAGTGACGTGGTGTGTGGCACCTCTCACCTGTTATGGTAGTGACGTGGTGTGGTACTTTCATTGTGTGGTAAGTGACGTTTTTGGCACTCTCTCTTGTGTGGTAATAAACGTGGTGTGTGGCACTCTCTCACCTTTGTGGTAAGTGACGTGGTGTGTGATACTTTCCATGGTAAGTGTCGTGGGTTTACCTCTCCTTTGTCGTAAGTGACGTGGTGTGTGGCACTCTCTCTGTGTATAAGTGACGTGGTGTGTAGTCCTCCTTTGTAAGTGACGTGTTGTGGCACCTCTCACCTGTGTTGTAAGTGACGTGGTGTGTGGCACTCTCACCTGTGTGGTAGTGACGTCGTGTGCTTTCTCCTGTGTGTTAAGTGAGTGGTGTGTGGCACACTCACCTGTGTTGTAAGTGACGTGGTGTGTACACTCTCTCCTGTGTGGTAAGTGACGTGGTGTGTTGGACATTTCATTGTGTTGTAAGTGACGTGGTGTGTGATAGTCTCACCTGTCTGGTATGTGACGTGGTGTGGCACCGCTGGTAAGTGACGTGGTATGTGGCACTCTCACCTGTGTGATAAGTGACGTGGTGTGTGATACTCTCTCCTGTGGTAAGTGACGTGGTGTGGCACTCTCACCTGTGTGGTAAGTGCCGGTGGTGTGGCACTCTCACCTAAGTGATGCGGTGTGTAGCACACCTCACCCGCAGGCGACAGCGGTGGCAGACTACCTGTGTGGTAATAGACGGTGTGTGGTACCTCACCTATTGTAAGTGACGGTGTGTGATACTTTCCATATGTGCCAGGTGTCGGTGTAGCACCTCTCATGTGTGGCAAGTGACGCTGTGTGTGGTACTACTTCAGGTGGTAAGTGACGTGGTGTGCGTGACACTTCATGCGGTAAGACGGTATGTGGTACTTTCTTTGAGTGGTAAGTGACGCGGTGTGTAGTATACCACCGGGTAAAGTGACAGTAGTGTGTGTGCACTCTTTCCTGTGTGGTAAGTGACGGGTGTGTGGCACACCAACCTGTGTGGTAAGTAAATGGTGTGTGGCACTTCATTGTAAGTGACGTTTTTGTGTCACTCTCCCTGTGTGTGGTAAT
This sequence comes from Homarus americanus, assembly GCF_018991925.1. NCBI lineage: Eukaryota > Metazoa > Arthropoda > Malacostraca > Decapoda > Nephropidae > Homarus > Homarus americanus. The sequence goes on along the minus strand of NW_024747846.1, from coordinate 9,021 downwards.
TGACATTGTGTGTGATACTTTCCATATGTGGTAAGTGTCGTGGTGTGTGTACACCTCTCCTGTGGTAAGTGACGTGTGGTGTGTGTGGCACTTCTCCTCTGTGGTAAGTGCCGTGGTGTGTGGTACTTTAATAGTATGTAAGCGAGTTTTGTGTACACTCTCCTCTGTGTGTGGTAATAGACGGTGTGTGGCACTTTTCACCTGTATGGTACGTGACCTGGTGTGTGATACTTCTTGTTTGGTAAGTGACGTGGTGTGTGGCACTCTTGGGGGGTAAGTGACGTGGTGTGTGGTACTTTATTTTGTGGCAGGCGACGTGGCATTTTCATTGTGCCAGGCGACGTGGTGTGTAGCACACTCTCACCCGCGGTAAGACGTGGTGGGTGACATTTCCCGTGTGGCAGGCGACGGTGTGGCAATTTCTTCCATATGTGGTAAGTGTCGTGGTGTGGCACTTCTGTGCAGGCGACGTGGTGTGGCACCTCACCGTGTGTGCAGGTGACGTGGTGTGTGGCACCTCACCTGGTATGGTGGCACGTGACGTGGTGCGGCATCACCTGTGTGGTAAGTGACGTTGTGTGTGCACTCTCCTGTGTAGTAAGTAACTTGGTGGGTAAGCACACCACCTGTGTGGTAAGTGACGGTGTGGTACTTCATTGTGTGGTAAGTGACGTTTTATGTGTTAATTCTCCTGTGGTAAGTGACGGTGTGCACACTCACCTGTGTGGTGGGGCAACGGTGTGTGGTACTTCATTGTGTGGTAAGTGACGTTTTTGCAAGCACCTCACTGTGCGGTAATAAACGGTGTGTGGCACTTCACCGTGTGGTGACGTGGTGTGATACTTTCCATATGTGGTATGTCGCGCGTGGCACTCTCCCGCGGTAAGTGACGTGGTGTGTGACACTCTCACCTGTGTTTTAAGTGCCGTGGTATGTGTGGGCACTTCCCGTGTGGTAAGTGACATGGTGTGTGATAGTCCACCTGTGTGGTGGTGACGGTTTGTGGGCAATACCCTCACCTGTGTGTGCTAAGTAACGTGGTGTGTGGCACCTCAATCAGGCGGTGGCGGATGGCTGGTGTATCTCTTTCTGTGTGTGGTGGTGACTTCAGGTGTGTGTTAACACCACCTGTGTGGTAAGGCCGGTGGTGTGGTACTTCATTGTGTGGTAAGACGCTTTGTGTGGCACCTCCCGTCTGGTAACAGACGTGGTGTGTGCACTTCACCCGTGTGGTAAGACGGTGTGTGCACTTTCCATATGTGGTAAGGTCGCGGTGTGTGGCACCTCTCCTTGTGTAAGTGACGGTGTGCGGCACTTTCACCCGTGGTAAGTGACGGGATGTGTGGCACCTTCTCGCGGGGTGGCGACGGGTGTACTTAATTTGTAAAGACGCGTGGTAATTTTCATTGTGTTGTGGCGACGTGGTGTGTAGCACTCTCACCCGTGGTAAGTGACATGGTGCGGCAGACTTACCGTGTGGTAATAGACGTGGTGTGTGGCACTTTCAATCTATATTGTAAGTGACGGTGTGTGATACTCTTCCTTGCTGGCGTGCCAGGTCGCGGTAGTGTAGCACCTCTCATGTGGTAAGTGACGTTGTGTGTGGTAATTTCACCGTGGTAAGGACGGTGTGCGACACCTCTCATGTGTGGCGACGGTATGGCACTTTCGAGCGGGTAAGTGACGTAAGCGGTGTGTAGCACACCCTCACCCGTGTGGTAAGTAACGTGGTGTGGTACTTCTTCTGTGAGGTATGTGACGACAGGCACTCTTTACCTGTGTGGTGATGGTGTGACACCTTTGTGGTGCCGTGGTGTGTGCGACACTTCCCTGTGTGGTAAGTGACGGTCTGCGACACTCCCGTGTGGTAACACGTGACGGTGTGGCACTCCCCACCCGCGCGGTAAGTGACGTGGTGTGGACACTCTCCTGTGTGGTAAGTGACGGGTGTGTGGTACCTTCCATATGCGGTAAGCGCCGGTAGGGCACCTTCCTGTGTGGTAAGACGTGGTGTGTGGCACATTCACCTGTGTGGTAAGTGACGCGGTGTGTGGCACTTCCTCACCTGTATGGTACGACGTGGTGTGGCACCTCACCCGTGTGGCAAGTGCCGTGGTGTGACACCTCTCCCGTGTGGTAAGTGACGTGGTGTGTGACACCTCCCGTGCGGTAAGTGACGCAGTGTGGCACATCACCTGTGCGGTAAGTACCGTGGCATGTGGTACTTCATTGCGTTGTAAGACGTGGTGCAGCACACTCACCCGTGGTGGGCGACGTTGTGTGTGGTAATTTCTCCTGTGTAGTAAGACTTGGTGGGTGGCACACCCACCTGTGCAGGTGCCATGGGTGTGGTACTTTATTGTGTGCAGGCGACGTTTATGTGGCACCCCTTCCCAGGCGTGACGTGGTGTGTGTGGCACACTCACCCGTGTGGTAAGTAACGTGGTGTGGTAGTTTCATCAGGTGGTAAGTGACGTTTTCAGGTACTCTACCGTGTGGTAATAAACGTGGTGTGGTGGCACCAATCTGTGTGGTAAGTGGACGGTGTGTGATACTTCCATATGTGGTAAGTGTCGTGGTGCGGTGCACCTCCCGCGTGCTGCTGATGGTATGTGGCACTCACCCGTGTGGTAAGTGACGGTGTGTGATACTTCATATGTAGGCGTGTCGGCAGCGTGGCACTCTCTCCAGGTGACGTGGTGTGTGACACTTAACGGATATTCCGCTCCCCATCAGGATGGAAATGAAGATGATATTATGACGATGCGCATCAACGCAAGTATCGCGGTACGGCGATGAAGACGGTTATGGTTTATCAGCGATGCGCGGCGAGCCAGAGCGCGACATCAAATATAGCAAACAGATGAAACAAAAACCAAAGACCTGAGAATTTAAATTCGACCCTGATGAGTACTAATAAACAGTCACGGTGAGACAGAAAAACAACAACATAAAAACTTTTAACTATTATGTAAAACCAAAGAAATAAATCAAGGAGAAAATGACGAGTAGCGATAGGCGGTGAAAGAAACTTAAAATTTAAACTAATTGATGACTTCAGGATGAATTTCTATAACAAAAAATAAATACAACTCAAGGAGACGTAATTATTGTTACTACTTATCTGCCACCGAGACGACCCTATTTTACCTATAGAAGACCCATAAATTGGCTAACAATAGTCAGTCCGATGTAATATCTTTAGGAGACTTTAACGCCAGACATAGGATTTTTGACAATACAAATAATAACGTCGGGAAAACGCCCTTAATCAATTAATAAATTTAGGAAAATCAATCATCTGGGTCCTAACTTCTTCAACCTGGAGAAACTGCCAACACACAATCGACACCAGACAAAATTCTTCTTTACCAACAACAAAGCCTTTTTCTAATTACTATATAATACAGGGGATCTTCTACAGGCAGTGACCATCTGCCAATTATACTAACACTGTCAACAAGCCCCATACAGATACCACCAAAAAGAGACTGAAATGAGTAAAAACAGACTGGGACAACTTCAAAGACGACTTAAGAATCACCACTGATTAACTCCATAAGGGAAAACAACAGAAGATATAGACTAGAAATGGACACAGACTGCACTCAGCAATAAAAAATATCTATAACCAAACACACTCATTGCTACACTTTTAGAATATTACCCAACAACAGACTACTAGAAGAAGTTAAATTAATCCAGACCTATTACAATGAAATAAACAGGTATATGGAAAGATTACTTGCAGTAACAGATGGCTATATACGACACAGATAGTAATTGCCAGATAAAATTAAGAGACGTATGTAAGTGAAGCAAACAATAAAAAATGGAATGATATTATAATGGTATGAGAGAATTAAAGACACAAAAATATTTTGGACTTCCATAAACAAGATGATGGGGCACAAATAAGCAAAACACTATACATTAAAGACTAAAATGTCAAAATTGCACGAGGAAAATGAACAAGAGTCAGTATTCAAAAGGAATGGGGTAAAAGTTTTAAAATATCAGATGAGGAAAATGGAAGATTTTGATAGTGAACACGAAGAAAGGATAGAAGAAGAAAAAAAATGGGAAGACAAATACAGAATCACCCTAAGGCAGTTATATAGACTATAACTTGCTTACCTAATAATCAAAATAATAACTATGGGAGAAATGATGCACTGTCTGAGGAAATTTAAGGAAAAAAAGCTCTGGGCTCACAGGTATTACACGAAATATGATCATGAATCTATTTGAAAAACATTTTAAATATACCATAAACATTTATAACGCATGCTTAATAACTGGTTACTTTCCAGACAAACTAAAATATGCTAAAATGATATTTATTCCAAAAGAGGGTAAGGACAATATGAAATATTAAACTACAGCCATATCTTTATTAGAAATTACCGAAAACTATTGGAAAAAAAATATTAAATTCAAGACTTATAGCCTTTTAACACAACATGGGAAAACTAACAACAGACAACATGGATTTATGATCAGGGGACTTTGTTATACTCGCTCAGGAGGCTTTGTTATACTCGATCAGGGGACTTTCGTATACTCGAGCAGGGGGCTTTGTTATACTCGATCAGGGGACTTTGTTATACTCGATCCGGAGGCTTTGTTGTACTCGATCAGGGGACTTTGCTATACTCGACCAGGGGTCTGTTTTATACTTGACCAATCGACTTTGTTGTACTCGATGAGGGGCCATTGTTATACTCGCTCAGGGGACTTTTTTATACTCGACCAGCGTACTTTGTTATACTCGATCAAGGGGATATGTTATACCTGATCAGGGGACTTTGTTATACTCAACCAGAGGACTTTGTTATACTCGATGAGGGGACTTTGTTTTACTCGATTAGGGGCCTTTGTTATACTTGATGAGGGGGTTTTCTTATACTCGACCAGGGGACTTTGTTATACTCGATCAGGGAACTTTGTTATATTCGACCAGGGGACTTTTTTATAATTAATCAGGGGACTTTGTCATTCTCGATCAGTGGACTTTCCTATATTTGACCAATGGACTTTGCTATACTCAATGAGGGGCTTTTGTTATACTCGATGTGGGGTCTTTGTTATACTCGATCAGGGGACTTTGTTATACTCGACCAGGGGACTTTTTTATACTCGACCAGAGGACTTTGTTATACTAATATCAGGGGACTTTGTTATTCTCGACATGGGGACTTTGTTATACTCGACCAGAGGCCTTTGTTATACTCGGTCAGGTGACTTTGTTATAATCGATCAGAGGACTTTGTTATGCTCGATCTGGGGACTTTGATATACTGGGCCAGGAGACTTTGTTATACTCGATCAGGGGATGTGTTATACTCGATTATGGGGACTTTGTTATACTGGACCAGGGGACTTTGTTATACTCGATCAGGGGACTTTGTTATTCTCGATCAGGGGACTTTGTTATACTCGTCCAGGGGGCTTTGTTATACTCGATCAGGGGACTTTGTTATACTCGATCAGGGGACTTTCTCTTACTCGATCAGGGCCCTTTGCTATACTCGACCAGGGGACTTTGTTATACACGACCATGGGACTTTGTTATTCTCGATTAGGCGGCTTAGATATACTCAATGAGGGGACTTTGTTATACTCGATGAGGGGCCTTTGTTATACTCGATCAGGGGCCTTTGTTATACTAGATGAGGGACTTTGTTATACTCGATTAGGGGCCTTTTTAGACTCGATCACGGACCTTTGTTATACTCAATCAGGGGACTTTGTTATACTCGATCAGGGGACTTTCTAATACTCGAGCAGTGGGCTTTGTTAGGCTCGATCAGGGGACTTTGTTATACTCGATCTGGAGGCTTTGTTATACTCGATCATGGGACTTTGCTATACTCGACCAGGGGACTTTGTTATACTCGATCAGGGGAATTTGTTATACTCGACCACGGGACTTTTTATACTTGACCAATGGACTTTGTTTGACTCGATGAGGGGCCTTTGTTATACTTGACCAGGGGCCTTTGTTATACTCGATTAGAAAGCTTTGTTATACTCGACCAGGGGACTTTTTTATACTCCACCATGGACTTTGTTATACTCGATCAGGGGATATGTTTTACTCGATCAGGGGACTTTGTTATACTCGGTTCAGGGGACTTTGTTGTATTTGTCTAGTGGGCTTTGTTATACTAGGATGAGGGGACTTTGTTATACTCGATCAGGGGACTTTGTCTTACTCGATCAGGGCCCTTTGTTTTACTCGACCAGGGACTTTGTTGTAATCGATCAGGGGACTTTGTTATGCTCGATCTTGGGACGTTGTTATACTGGGCCAGGAGACCTTGTTATACTCGAACAGGGGATATGTTATACTCGATCAGGGGACTTTGTTATACTGGACCCGGGGACTTTGTTATACTCGATCAGTGGTCTTTGTTATACTCGATCAGGGGACTTTGTTATTTTCGTCCAGGGGACTTTGTTATACTCGACCAGAGGCCTTTGTTATACTCGGTCAGGGGACTTTGTTATAATCGATCAGGGGACTTTGTTATACTCGATCAGGGGACTTTCTTATACTCGTCCAGGGGTCTTTGTTATACTCGATCAGGGGACTTTCTTATACTCGATCAGGGGACTTTGTCTTACTCGATCAGGGCCTTTTGCTATACTCGACCAGGGGACTTTGTTATAATCAATCAGGGGACTTTGTTATGCTCGATATGGGGACTTTGTTATACTGGGCCAAGGGACTTTTTTATACTCGATCAGCGGACTTTGTTATACTGGACCAGGTGACTTTTTTATACTCGATCAGGGGACTTTGTTATACTCGATCAGGGTACTTTTGTTATGCTCAATCAGGGGACTTTGTTATACTCGACCAGGGGCCTTTGTTATACTCGATCAGGGCCCTTTGTTATACTCGACCAGGGGACTTTGTTGTAATCGATCAGGGGACTTTGTTATGCTCGATCTGGGGATTTTGTTATACTGGGCCAGGAGACTTTGTTACAATCGATCAGGGGACTTTGTTATACTCGATCAGGAGGCTTTGTTATACTCGATCAGGGGACTTTCGTATACTCGAGCAGGGGGCTTTGTTATACTCGATCAGGGGACTTTGTTATACTCGATCCGGAGGCTTTGTTATACTCGATTAGGGGACTTTGCTATACTCGACCAGGGGTCTGTTTTATACTTGACCAATCGACTTTGTTGTACTCGATGAGGGGCCATTGTTATACTCGATCAGAGGACTTTCTTATACTCGCCCAGAGGACTTTGTTATACTCGACCAGGGGGCCTTTGTTATACTCGATTAGAAAACTTTATTATACTCGACCAGAACACTTTGTTATACTCGATGAAGGGACTTTTGTTATACTCGATCAGGGGACTTTGTTATACTCGACCAGGGGCCTTTGTTATACTCGATCACCGGACTTTGTTATACTCGATAAGGTAACATTGTTATACTCGATAAGGGGAATTTGTTAGACTCGAACAGGGGACTTAGTTATACTCGACCAGGGGACTTTGTTATACTCGATCAGGGGATGTGTTATACTCGAACAGGGGACTTTATCTTACTCGATCAGGGCCCTTTGTTATACTCGACCAGTGGACTTTGTTGTAATCGATCAGGGGACTTTGTTATGCTCGATCTGGGGACTTTGTTATACTGGGCCAGGAGACTTTGTTACACTCGATCAGGGGACTTTGTTATACTCGCTCAGGAGGCTTTGTTATACTCGATCAGGGGACTTTCGTATACTCGAGCAGGGGGCTTTTTTATACTCGATCAGGGCACTTTGTTATACTCGACCAGGGGCCTTTGTTATACTCGATTAGAAAACATTATTATACTCGACCAGAACACTTTGTTATACTCGATGAAGGGACTTTTGTTATACTCGATCAGGGGACTTTGTTATACTCGACCAGGGGCCTTTGTTATATTCGATCACCGGACTTTGTTATACTCGATAAGGTAACTCTGTTATACTTGATAAGGGGAATTTGTTAGACTCGAACAGGGGACTTAGTTATACTCGACCAGGGGACTTTGTTATACTCGATTAGGCGGCTTTGTTAAACTCGATCGGGGGCGTTTGTTATACTAGATCAGTGGACTCTGTTATACTCGATGAGGGGCCTTTTTTGGACTCGATCAGGGGCCTTTGTTTTACTCGATCAGGGGATTTTGTTATACTCGATCAGGGGACTTTCTTATACTTGAGCAGGGGGCTGAGTTATACTCGATCAGGGGACTTTGTTATACTCGATGAGGAGGCTTTGTTATACTCGATCAGGTGACTTTGCCTTACTCGACCAGGGGACTTTGTTATACTCGACCTAGGGACTTTTTTATACTTGACCAATGGACTTTGTTATACTCGATGAGGGGCCTTTGTTATACTCGATGAGGGGCCTTATTTATACTAGATCAGGGGACTTTGTTATACTCGATTAGGGGCCTTTTTTAGACTCGATTACGGGCCTTTGTTATACTCAATCAGGGGACTTTGTTCTACTCGATCAGGGGACTTACTTATACTCAAGCAGTGGGCTTTGTTATACTCGATCAGGGGACTTTGTTATACTCGCTCAGGAGGCTTTGTTATTCTCGATCAGGAGACTTTGTTATACTCTATGAGGAGGCTTTGTTATACTCTATGAGGGACCTTTGTTATACTTGACCAGGGGCCTTTGTTATACTTGACCAGGGGCCTTTGTTATACTCGATTAGAAAACTTTGTTATACTCGACCAGGGGACTTTGTTATACTCCACCAGGGACTTTCTTATTGTCGATTAGGGGATATGTTATACTCGATCAGGGGACTTTGTTATACTCGGTTCAGGGGACTTTGTTATACTCGTCTAGTGGGCTTTGTTATACTAGGATCAGGGGACTTCGTTATACTCGAACAGGGGACTTTGTCTTACTCGATCAGGGCCCTTTGTTATACTCGACCAGAGGACTTTGTTATACTCTCGACCGGGCCTTTGTTATATTCCGATCACCGGACTTTGT
>NW_024747845.1:0-10034 GCF_018991925.1 Homarus americanus | reverse complement strand
ACCAGGCGTCTTACACTGGATTCCCAGTCATGTAGGGATCGGAGGAAATGACGTGGCAGACGAAGCAGCCAAGGCAGCTACACGTTCTAGTAGCGTACACATCCAAGTTCCAGCAAGTGTGCAACAGATCAAGAATCACCTCAGAAAGACTACCAAGCTCCACATCAAAAAGAGCTTCCTTCACGCACTCAACGCTGGTTCCCAATCAGCCAAATGGTACCTGGCGGCCACAAAAGGGGAACCACCTTTCGCAGACAAGAAAACTCCAAGACAAACCCAAGCCAGCCTTCACCGACTACGACTAGGGTACAAGTGCTCCTGGCAGATGATCGGAAATGACGTCACGGAATGCACCTACTGTCAGGAGCCAGCAGCCAACCCACTTGAACACTATCTCCTCGATTGCGAGGTCACACAAAGCCTCCGAGACAGAACTCAAATCTCCCAAGAAACACACACAACACCAGCGGCCACTCTAACCCGAAAGGCCCATACAGACTACATTCACCACCTACTCCGGGTCATCACACGATACCCACCACCCAGATAGCTTAGAAAGCATCCTCTCCCAGCAAGTGCGGACCCCAGTTCGGGGGGTGCGCCACTCCGAGGCTGACCACGTCCAAGAGTGGGGGCCGGTGGTAAGCGTCCACTGATCGGGGGTCCGCTCACACTTGCAACCTGCAGTATCCCTCCAATCTGCAGGTGGGACCACCTCCAATCCCAATCCGGTCTGGCTGCTCCTGGAGCTCCAGCCGGAACCACCAAACGGGCCGCCTATAGGCAAAGGCCCGTGTCGGACTACGGTCCGACAATCTATACAACAACAACATCCTGGCTTATTTGAAAAATTTTGCTCCAGTATTTCCTGAATTCAGGTTCTTGTTCTTTGGGTTCAGTTAATTTGATTTGGTTGCTATTTAAAATGTAGTTTGATTCGTTGCTGGAGATTCCCATTAGGTTTTTAATTTTTCGCCAGAATTCTTTCGGGTTGTGGTAAATTGCTTCTGTGTCTGCTATTAATTTCTCCCAGTTATTCACGTATGCTTCTATGGACATGTTTCTTAGTTGTTCGTGTATGGTGTAATATTGTATTCTGTATTCTGGCGTCCATCCTTGTTCTAGGATTAATTTGAATAAATTACTGAACTGTGTCTGTAGAATTCTTGATTGATATGAGTATTGGGGGTGTGGTAATGTGCGGTGAGTGGTCGTGGGTATGTGGTGTTCCATTGCTTGGATCACGTTTCCGTACCATGTCTCCAGTGTGCTGTCTATTTGGGAGGTGTGTTTGTTGTTTAGTTGGGTTATTTGGTGGTTGCTTAACTCCTTTTGGAATTCCTCCCAGTTGGACCGGCTGTAGCTGTATCTCATTCTGGCAGGGATCTGTATTGGCGACGTGGAGAGTGTGGCTACGATAGGGAGATGGTCACTGGTGGTTATTGGGCCGGGTTCCATTTGCAGGTTAAGATGGTGATGCTGGTTTGTTAGCACTATGTCTGGATGTCCGATTTGACCTGCTCTGATGTATGTGGGGAATTCCGGGCCAAGGTGTATTGCGTTGCCGTGACTCAGTAATGTGTTTAAAATTTTGCCCACGGCGTTGTTGTCCTGGTGCCCCAAGACGCGATGTCGTGCATTTAAATCACCCAAGAAATATGCTGGTATGTTTCTTCTCAGGAGTTTGAGCATGTCTGCTAGTGGGAATATGGGTCTTCTCGGAGGGAGGTAACAGGTGCCGATTATAATAGGTCCTGTTGGGCAGTTAATTTCGATCGCCAGAAAATTTTCTTGAAATGAGTCGTGTATCTTGTGTTGTATGTTTCGTTTGATGGCTATGGCAATTCCATCATGAAGTGTGTCTTGATTGTTTTTTTGGTAGACTGTGTAGTTAAATAGTTTTATTTTTTCTGAGTTTTTCTTACCATGCGAATTGATGAGAATAATATCTGGGTCTATGTTACGGTATGTGTTGTATAATTCGCTTGCTCTTTGTGGGATCCATGCTAAGACATTATGTTGGATTATTTTTAGCCTATTTATTATGAAGGCTGATGTCTAGAGCTGGTTTGCGCCATTTTTGCTGACCGGTGCTCCCCTGACAGCCTCCTGTCCAGGCCCAAGCGGATCTTTTTATATGTTGACTGATCAACTCTTTCTATTCTGTTGTGTTTTGTGAGGATTCTTCCCTTCTTGATTAGTGTTTCAATATGTGTGTCATCTAGGTTTTTGTCTGAGTATGTGTATTTGATCTTGCCTTGCCTTATTTCTGCCAATAGTCTTTCTGTTGAGACTATGGGGGGGGCTGTAGTGGAGTAAAATCGAATACCAGTTTCATGCCCTAGGTCTTTGTTCTCCGTAGCAGGTGGTGCCATAGTTCCTGCTTGATTCTTTTTTTGGGTGTTGACTCTGGCGGCTTGTTCTGTTATTGTGGTGGTTTCATCTTCGCTTGCGTCTTCCATCGATTCTTCCTCGCTTGCTGGCTCGGGTTGTATGCCTGAGGTAGTCTGTTCTTGAGCTGATGGTTCGTGAGTTGATGGTTTGTGAGTTGTTGGTATTTGAGTTGCAGTGCTCTCTGATTTGTAAATGAAGTTGAAAATTTCAGTAGAAGGCACATCGTTTGGGAATTCCATGTCTGGCAGGTTGTTGGCGGCGAACATGTCCCTTGCTGCCTTGGCAAAAGTTCCAGGTCTGGCTATATTCATGATGTGGGCGTGGATTATGGAGGTCATTATTTTTACGGAAAGATTATTTCCAAGCTGAAGCAAAATAGGTTGGTTTGCGGGGAGTGGTGTGGCGACTTTTTCGAGGATCTTTGTCGTTTCTCTGGTTAGTTTTGTCACAGCTGAATATGTCTTGTTTTGCTGTTCCTCTTCTTTGTTGACTATTGTTGTACAAAGGAGAGTCAGGTTCCATGAGATCTTCGCAGTTTAGGCATTTGGGATTATCTTTGTTTTTGCACTCTCTGAAGGTGTGCCCCTTATTCCCGCATTCTGAGCAGTGCTTGGTGTCCTTGTTAGGGCACTCTGTAGCCATGTGTGAATATTGGTAACAATTCCAGCATGGAATGAGTGGTCTCACCCATGATGGTAGGAGAGAAAGTCCTCTGGATCAGCGGCCAAGGCTCGTGAATCGTATTTTGAGCATGGATGGCAGTCTGGGCAGCTTAACCACTTCCTCCACCTTGGCCCATTCGTTTTTGTCTTCTATATCAGATACCAATTGCTGTTCACTTGATTCTTCGGTGATTGCTTTATCTAGTCGTTTGACCACAATTGATTTCCTCGCTCGGAGTTGAGGAGGGACTGCAACTTCAAATTTCGCGGACTTGATTTTCCTTGTGCTGTCGTTCGATAAGAGTAAGTCGACATCATTCTCAGTCAGGCACAGGGCGATGAAGGAGTCCTTGGTCGTGATGAGGTTGGATATTTTGATAAGTAGTGTTGCAGTAAGGAGTCTTGCCAATTCGGTTTTTCTTTCGTCAGTCAAGCCCCCTTCATGGGAGCGTATCCGTATCCGCTGTGCCCTCATTCCAGAGAGTATGTGGTGGACATGCCACCCTTGTGTAATCATTGTACTGTCTTGATGTGGGTTTTGTTTTTGGGATAGCCTCTTCTGCCGCTTGGTGAAACGCCTCGACCAATTGGTGGTGGAGGGTTGTCTCATCCACGGGTGCTGCGCCGGCCGGCTGTGATTTTTCGCGCCACTTAGCCAGGTGTTTCTTAAAGAGTCCCCAGTCTGCCTTTTGGGTATTGTATCTCCATCTCGGGGGGGGTGGAGTGGGGAGTTTGTTCACCTTCAGCGTTGTTAGGGTGGCGAAGTGGTCGCTGGTCAGCGTGGGGTGTAGCTGCCAGGAGGCCGAAGGCTGTAGTGCACTGGAGACGAAGGTTAGATCTAGCCTTCCTCCCCTAGTGTGGGTGGGCTCTCCGGTGTTCAGGAGGCAGATCTCGGGTGTATCTTGAAAGGTGGTGTATAGGTGTAGGCCGTCTTCATTTGTGGGGCTTACCGAGCTTAGGAAGGGATGATGTGCGTTGAAATCCCCTCCTATGAGTGTGGCGTGGTCAGCGGCCGAAGCAAATATTTGAGTCACCTCCAGTGAGCCCCTTGGGTTCTTGTAGATGTTGTGAACAGTTAATTCCCGTTCTTGGAGGGCTACTTTGACGGCCTGTGTCTCGATGTTTTCCCCACATGGAAATTGCTGCGTGACATCGGCGGAGGGTATGCTTGACTTGACCAAGATCATACATCCTCTTGTTGACGCCTGCGTGAAATGCCTCCTGTATGTCTTGTAACCACTGAATTTGAAACAGCGGTGTTCTTGTAGAAGTGTTTCTTGTAGCAGTATGATGTCAAGCTTGTCCTTGGCTGCTGCTTCTTGTAGGAGGTGTTTCTTGTTTTTGATGCCCTGAGCATTCCATGTTAGGATGTTCAGGGTGCTGATGTTTTCCACCACTGTTTCATCGGGGACTTCTGGTGGTCCTCGATGGAGATGTCCAAGTTCGATTCCAACTGGATCAGGTTCATATCTTCGTGTTCTGTGGTTTTTGCCTTCTGGGCCGTGGTTCGGTTCAGGGGAGTTGAAACGTCCAGTTTCTTTCTGGGAGCTGTCGGTATCTTGGGAGCTGTCGGTGTTTTGGGTTCTCTGGTGGCCTTCTTCGGTGTAGAGTGTACCTCGGCTGTTACTCGTGTGCGGACCGGCGTGGCTTCCTCCACTGAGGTGGCTGGAGCTGTGGCGACTTGCCCGAGGACGCTCCCCATGAGTATTTGGAGCTGTGTGGGTTGGATCTTGTGGCCCAGTAGTCCGGCTAGGCCCTCCGCGAAGGTTGTCAGTACCTTGGCTAGGTCTGATATGTGTATCATTCCTTCTGGTGCCTTGGTGTGTGCTTCTTTTGTCTTTTTCGTGGTTGTCGTTGTCTGCTGCTTGGGTGGCTGAGGTGTGGCCGTAGTGAGGCCAGGAAACTGGGCTGCACTTTGGGTGTTGACCGGCTGAGGAGGTTGGCTTTGTTGTTTTGGCCTTTGGGTTCCCCACACGAAGGTACTTGGTGGGGCTGGTGTGTAGGCGGTGGGGGCCGGTCTTGCTGCTGGTCGGTTTGCCTGGATCCTCTTTGTTCTCTCGGAGCATCCAGGATTCCAGGCGTGGTGTTTGCCCCCGCAGTTGGCACACTTGGGGGCAATTTTTTCCCCATTTTTTAACTTGGTGAGGCAGGAGTGTGTGCCGTGCTCCTGTGCGCAGACTGCGCAGATTTCCTTGTACGTGCACCTTGTCTGATGGTGCCCGTATTGCTGGCATCTGAAGCACTGCAGGGGCTCTGGGACGAAGGGCCTCACTTCGTAGATCCCCCAGGTTTTGAGGTCTATGGTGCTGGGGGGTGAGCCGTAGTGCGTTATGAGCACTTGTTTTGTGGTGGCTGTCTTGTCGGACAGGGGAGAGCATCTCTCGGCTTTTAAGATCTTCGGGTGGTTCTCCAGGGGTTCGAGAGGTAGTTCCTTTGGGTACCGGAGGACTACCGACTTCATCAGTTTCTGGGCGGGGTCTAGCTTGGTTGATGCAACGGTGGTGGTGTTTTGCAGGTAAGTGTCGAGGGTGGTGGCGGAGTCCTTGTCTTTGGGGTGAATAATCATCTCCCCCTTTAGGTTGGGCCGCACTGAGAACTTGGCCAGTGGATTTTGCTTTTCTATCTCTGTGATGGCGGCATATGAGGTTTTTGTGTCCGTTTTCGTGATCCGGAATTTTGGCAGTGTCGATGGGGGTGAGCTGGTGGTGGTGATGGGTGCCTTTTGGGCTGCTTGACGGCATTCGTTTCCCGAAAAGGCACGTCGGCGTTTTTTATTTTCTACCTTCGTCCAGTTGTCGTCCTCAGTGGCGGTAGTAGTGGTGGTGGAGTTGTTGGAGGTGGTGGCAGTGTTCCTGCTTTTCAGGGCTTCATTGAAGGCGCGTAACTGGTCCGCTTTCTCTGTGCGGAGCCTGTCGTGGTTCGGGTCGTCAGGTTGGCGGTTCAGGAGGGGGTCGCGGTTAGGAGGGCGTATGCGCTCCATAACCGTTTTTTTTTTTTAATCCTACCTATTCCGGTTGAGTAAGTAGCAGAGGAATTTCAGCACTCCCCACTGGCTGGTGGTCGTAGAGTGGTTCCTGAGCTTCTCTCCCGGAGCCCCGTTGGGGAAGCCTACTTCCTAGTGTATGTGACTGCTCACTTATAGACGTGAGCTAAGTGTGCCTATTTGGGAAGGATAAGGATTGCTACCCTCTTTCCAGGTGGACCTGCACGATCACGGTTTTCCTGGAAAGACTCGGCTGGGATGGGTTTTGCTCCAACCCCCTTTCGTGTTCACAATCTCCTGGGAGGGAGGTGAACAGTTACAGGGGGGACTGCAGGACGAATACACTTTTTGAGGGTGCAGGTCCCTAGGCCAGAGCGAAAAAGGAAAAATAGCAGTAGAAGGAAAAGAGCTCAAACCACGTCGGGAATATCGCGCTATAACTGCTCTCCAGCTGGAGTGTGGGTCACTCACACCACCAGTGGGGAGGGCAAGCTAAGGCTCGATAAACCGAGAACGCTCGTGAGTTTTTGTCGACGATGTCAGTCGTGGATGGTCCGGTCCGGGAAGATGGCCAACAATGGCGCAAGAGAGAGGGCTGTCTTCACAGTTCCGGGTCCAGCAGGAGGTCTTGTTGAGAGGTCTTCTTAGTTGGGCTTGGCAGTGAGGGGTCTAGAGAGACGTCCATTCACAACGAAGGCTAGCTGGCGAGTGTGTCTGTGTGTGGTTTATTCCTCCTGCCTCGCACTGGTTTATATACCCCTGAGTTGCCAGCGATCGCTACTCACGCAATGACAGAAATTACAAACAATCTAACTGTTACTCATTCAAGGATGACCCTCACTTGACAAAGGTCTGGCGAATTACTAAAGTTGATTTACACAGGCTAATTCAAGGTTGCGTTTCCCAGTAGATAGTGCAATACACGTAGTGACAACTGTGTTCGAAGGCGGGACTTACTGGGAGTGATCCTGAGGGTAAAACAGATGAAAAAAACACGTCTCTCCTGAGATTCTACAAGCGCGGTGGATTTGAATGTTATGTAGCGTAATATGAATTAAAATGGGTTTTTAGGAATGACAATGATGTGCGCAGTACATGGGGACATTATTTATATGGGCAGTTCTATATACATTAAGCAATGGGCATTCCAGTATATAATGTGGCAGGGTATGGGATCTGGGTGTTCTACAAACTCTACATTCTGTATCCTGTTCACTTCTCTCTGCTCCAAGTTCCCAATAATATTTATATCCTAATCTTAACCTCATATACACTAAATCTTTCCACCTACTCCTATCTTTCCCATATGTAAATTTTGTGTTCATGAGAACATGATGGTAATGTTTCATTGTTTCACTTTTCTCGTATATTTCATTCCTTCTGAAATTATATTCTATTGATTGTATTTTCCGTAATTTGCTCCTTAATTGTTTCAAGGTTTTAGTACATATTATGTCGATCTCGGCCTTTTCCGTGGCTCTTTTTACTATTATAACTACTGCTTCATTAAGACCAATGCCTGCATGTGAAGGGACCCATACAAATTGAACATTATGGCCATTTTTCTTATTGTATTTACTAATTTTCTACATGAACCAATAATGTGTTCAAAGACTGGACTCCCACTGTTCAAAGAATCCAAAGCTGCCCTACTATCAACAAAAAAATATGCATCCGTATACATATTTACAACATTTTCCAATCCTACTAACATTGCATATTACTCAGCTTGTGTTGATGATATAAAACTGCTCAACCGAAGTCCAATTTTGATGTCATCATTTCCTTGTTCTGTGTACTGTCTTATAATTATCCCACACCCTGCCCTGCCACTTGACATAACTGAACCGTCACAATATACATGCAATGTGTTTATTTTAGGCAAATTACTAATCTTATTCCCATATAAAGCCCTTAACTGTCCTGGTTCATGTAATTATTTCTTCATTGTGAGAGGCACTATGTCTAAATCTACTTCTCGTTCTTCCCAGGGTGGATTCTTACAACTCTTCTGAACAGCTGTACACCAGTCTGCCAGATTACATTTTTTAATAATATTTAGTAATCCAATCATGTATCCTCTCTTGCCTTGCCTGCAGAAGGTCCTTTTATCTTTTAAACCATCATTTATATCTTGTACAAATTTACCCCCACTGTTCCCTCTCATTAATCGAACTGCTGCAACTGTATTAATTTCATTGACCCTCTGTGAAATGCTCTGTAACCCTAGTTCCATTTTCATTATCTCAATCATTGCATTCTTTTGACACCCTAAAATTATTCTCATTGCTTCATTTTGCATGATCTCAAGTTTCCGTAGCCTTCCTTCACCAGTACAAGAGAGGACAGGTGCTGCATAGTCTATAAGTGATCTGATGGTAGAAATATACATCATTCTCAGTATGGGTACCCCAGCACCTTTACCACAACATGTAAGAGCCTTCAAGGGCTGTAATCTTGCTCTACATTGAGTGAGGACATGATGTATTTCTGCCTCTTTACTTTCACAAGTAAAGCCAATATGCATTCCTAAATATTTATACTTTGACACTTTCTCAACATTTTTTCCATTTAGAAAAACGGATTCAGTTCCTCTTCCTTTACATTCACACTTGGTTTTTTCTTCATTGATAACTAAGCCCATGTTTTGAGAAAGAACACTAAAATTATTTAATGCAATCTGCAAATTTTTTACAGAGTTTCCTTGAAATAAGATGTCATCTGCATAAATGATGGTTACAACTCCTTTGGGATATTTGTGTGAGGCTATCTTGTTCATTAACACATTAAATAACATTGGACTCAATACTCCCCCTTAGGGAGTGCCTAGTTCAAGTGCTCTTTCCTCAGACAAACATCCCTGATACCATACACAGATTCTCCTTCCATGCAAGTAGTCACCTATACAGTGTAACAACTTTCCTGATACCCCTAGAGCAGCCAGTTCATTCATAACTACTTCACTGTGAGCTTTATCAAATGATCCTTGTAAATCCACAAAAACTCTACATCTGTCTGCATCATTTGATAAACATTTTATAACACAGTCTGAAGTACATTTCCCTTCCAAAAAAACAAATAAATTACAAGATAGAATTTCCCCCACAATATATACAATCCTATTTAATAATACTCTCTCCATCATCTTGGAAAAACAATATGTTAAAGACACTGGCCTGTATCCACCAATTGCCTTAGGGACAGGAATAACTATCGCTTTCTTCCATTCTGTTGGTATTCTACCCTCTGTATAGCTCATGTTGAATACATCTAATAATGGACTATTTTCCACACCAACTAAGCAGTTCAAAATTTCATAAGTCACACCATCTTCGCCTGGTGCTGTAGATTTTCCTTTTTTAACAGCATTTATTAACTCATCTTGAATAATATCTACACATGTTACATCACAAATATTTAGAGCTGATGAAATAAATCTTCTTCTTTCATTTTGCCACTCATCTAATGCTTCTACTGTCCTGTTAGGCAGGGAGGCAACACTAGCTGCTTTAGCCCATTTGTCAACCAGGATGACTAATAAAATTACTCCTTTTTCCTCTAATTTTATTAATATCCTGCCATATTTCTTTGAGATTTTTAATCTCCCCAATGTGCTGTGCAAAGTCTTGCCAATATTTCTCCCTTGCCTCCTTCCTAGCCTGCCCACATATTTTGGCTATATCCATGAAGATTTCCCGATCTTCTTCTCTTCTACCATTCTTTACCCAATCTTTATGTGCTGCCCTTAACATTTGTGTCCATCCCTTCAACATTTTGTCATTGGTATAGCAGTGTTTCCTAGCCCCATGTGTCTTATCAATTATCTTTTTCTGTGTTGACTTAGTTAAATATCTTTCTATCTCCCCAACTAAGTCATTATAAAAGCTATCCATACAGACTGGTGTATAATTTCCGTACCATTTCTCTATATTTTGGGTAAACACTTCTGTGTCAGCCTTGTTTAGTTTCAATCTCTATCTCCTATATCTCACCTG
>NW_024747844.1:0-12808 GCF_018991925.1 Homarus americanus | reverse complement strand
TGTCATACTCGATCAGGGGAATTTTGTTATACTCGATCAAGGGATATGTTATACTCGATCAAAGACTTTGTTATACTCAACCAGAGGACTTTGTTATACTGGATCAGGGGACTTTGTTATACTCGTCCAGGGACGTTTGATATACTTGATCAGGGGACTTTGTTATACTCGATATGAGGACTTTGTTATACTCGATACGGGGAATTTATTAGACTCGATAAGGGGACTTTGTTAGACTCGAACAGGGGACTTTGTTATACTCGACCAGGGGACTTTGTTATACTCGATTATGCGGCTTTGATATAGTAGATTAGGGGACTTTGTTATACTCGATGAGGGGCCTTTTTTATACTCGATCAGGGGCCTTTGTTATACTAGATCAGGGGACTTTGTTATACTCGATTAGGGGCCTTTTTTGGACTCGATGAGGGGTCTTTGTTATACTCAATCAGGGGACTTTGTTATACTCGACCAGGAGGCTTTGTTATACTCGACCAGGGGACTTTCTAATACTCGAGAAGGGGGCTGTGTTATACTCGATTAGGGGACTTTGTTATACTCGATCAGGAGGCTTTGTTATACTCGATCATGGGACTTTGCTATACTCGACCAAGGGACTTTGTTATACTCGATCAGGGGTCTTTGTTATACTCGACCAGCGGACTTTTTTATACTTGACCAATGGAATTTGTTATACTCGATGAGGGGCTTTTGTTATACTTGATCTGGCGACTTTGTTATACTCGAGCAGGAGATTTTGTTATAGTCCATCAGGGGACTTTTTTATACTCGACCAGAGGACTTTGTTATAATCGATCAGGGGACTTTGTTATACTCGTCCATGGGACTTTTTTATACTTGACCAATGGACTTTGTTATACTCAATGAGGGGCCTTTGTTGTTCTCGATCAGGGGACTTTGTTATACTCGACCAGGGGACTTTGTTATACTCGACCAGGGGAATTTGTTATACTGGGCCAGGGGACTTTTTTATACTCGATGAGGCGACTTTGTTATACTCGATGAGGGCTTTTGTTATACTCGATCAGGGGAATTTGTTATACTCGACCAGGGGCCTTTGTTATACTCGATCAGAGGACTTTGTTATACTCGATAAGAGGTCTTTGTAATACTCGATAAGGGGAATTTGTTGTACTCGATATGGGGACTTTGTTATACTGGGCCAGGGGAATTTTTTATACTCGACAAGGCGAATTTGTTATGCTCGATCAGGGACTTTTGTTATACTCGACCAGGGGACTTTGTTATACTCGATTTGGCGGCTTTGTTATACTCGATCAAGGGGACTTTGTTATATTCGATGAGGGGCCTTTGTTATACTCGATCAGAGGCCTTTGTTTTACTAGATCAGGGGACTTTGTTATACTCGATTAGGGGCCTTTTTTGTACTCGATGAGGGGTCTTTGTTATACTCGATCAGGGGACTTTGTTATATTCGAGCAGGGGGATTTGTTATACTCGAGCAGGGGACTTTCTTATACTCGAGAAGGGGGCTGTGTTATACTCGATCAAGGGACTTTGTTATACTCGATCATGAGGCTTTGTTATACTCGATCAGGGGAATTTGCTATACTCGACCAGGGGACTTTGTTATTCTCGATCAGGAGTCTTAAGTTATACTCGACCAGGGGACTTTTTTATACTTGACCAATGGACTTTGTTATACTCGATGAGGGGCTTTTGTTGTACTCCATCTGGCAACTTTGCTATACTCGAGCAGAGGACTTTGTTATACTCCATCAGGGGACTTTGTTATACTGGACCAGGGGACTTTGGTATACTCCATCAGGGGACTTTGTTATTCTCGATCAGGGGGCTTTAATATACTCGTCTAGGAGGCTTTTTTATACTCAATCAGGGGACTTTGTTATACTCGATCAGGGGACTTTGTCTTACTCGATCAGGGCCCTTTGCTATCCTCGCCCAGGGGACTTTGTTATGCTCGATATGAGGAATTTGTTATACTGGGCCAGGGGACTTTTTTGTACTCGATCAGGGGACTTTGTTATACTCGATCAGGGGACTTTTGTTATACTCGATGAGGGGACTTTGTTATACTCGACCAGGGGCCTTTGTTATACTCGATTAGAGAACGTTGTTACACTCGATCAGGGGACTTTGTCTTACTCGATCAGGGCCCTTTTTTATACTCGACCAGGGGAATTTGTTATAATCGATTAGGGGACTCTTTTATGCTCGATCTAGGGACTTTGTTAAACTGGCCCAGGAGACGTTGTTATACTCGATCAAGGGATATGTTATACTCGATCAGGGGACTTTGTTATTCTGGACCAGGGGACTTTTTTATACTTGAATAATGGACTTTGTTATACTCGATGAGGGGTCTTTGTTATACTCGATCAGGGGACTTTTTTATACTTGACCAGAGGACTTTGTTATATTCGATTTGGGGAATTTGTTATAATCGACCAGGGGACTTTTTTATACTTGACCAATGGACTTTGTTATACTCAATGAGGGGCCTTTGTTTTACTCGATCAGGGGAATGTGTTATACACGACCAGGGGACTTTGTTATACGCGATCAGGGGACTTTTTTATATTCGACCAGAGGACTTTGTTATACTCGATCAGGGGATATGTTATACTCGATCAGGGGACTTTGTTATACTCAACCAGAGGACTTTGTTATACTTAATCAGGGGACTTTGTTATACTCGATTAGGGGCCTTTCTTATACTCGATGAGGGGGCTTTGTTATACTCGACCAGGGGACTTTGCTATACTCGACCAGGGGACTTTGTTATACTCGATCAGGGGACTTTGTTATACTCGACCAGGGGACTTTTTTATACTTGATCAGGGGAATTTGTCATACTCGATCAGTGGACTTTCCTATATTTGAGCAATGGACTTTGCTATACTCGATGAGGGGCCTTTGTTATACTCGATCGGGGGACTTTGTTATACTCGACCAGGGGACTTTGTTATACTCGATCAGGGGATGTGTTATACTCGATCAGGGGACTTTATCATACTCGGTTCAGGGGACTTTATTACACTCGACCAGGGGGCTTTGTTACACTAGGATCAGGGGACTTTGTTATACTTGATCAGGGAACTTTGTTATACTCATCCAAGGAGCTCTGTTATACTCGATCAGGGGACTTTGTTATACTCGATCAGGGGAGTTTGTCTTACTCGATCAGGGCCCTTTGCTATACTCTACCGGGGGACTTTGTTATAATCGATCAGGGGACCTTGGTATGCTCGATCTAGGGACTTTGTTATACTGGGCCAGGTGACTTTTTTATACTCGATCAGGTGACTTTCTTAAACTGGACCAGGGGACATTTATATTCTCGATTAGGGGACTTTGTTATACTCGATCAGGGGACTTTTGTTTCACTCGATCATGGGACTTTGTTATACTCGACCAGGGGCCTTTGTTATACTCGATTAGGGAGTTGTTATACTCGATAAGAGGACATTGTTATACTCGAAAAGGGGAATTTGTTATACTCGATAAGGGGACTTTTTTAGACTCGATTAGGGAACTTTCTTATTCTCGATGAGAGCCTTTGATATATTCGATCAGGGGCCTTTGTTTAATAGAACAAGGGACTTTGTTATACTCGATTAGAGGTCTGTTTTGGACTCGATCAGGGGACTTTGTTATACTCGAGCAGGGGGCTTTGTTATACTCGATCTGGGGACTTTGTTATACTCGATGAGGAGGCTTTGTTATACTCGATCAGGGGACTTTGCTATACTCGACCAGGCGACTTTGTTATACTCGAGCAGGGGGCTTTGTTATACTCGATTAGGGGACTTTGTTATACTCAATCAGGAGACTTTGTTATACTCGATCAGGGGACTTTGCTATACTCGACCAGGGGACATTGTTATACTCGATTAGGGGACTTTGTTATACTCGACCAGGGAACTTTTTTATACTTGACCAATGGACTTTATTATACTCGATGAGTGGCCTTTGTTATACTCGATGAGGGGACTTTGTTATACTCCATCAGGGGACTTTGTTATACTCGATCAGGGGACTTTTTTATTCTCGACCAGAGGACTTTGTTATACTCAATCAGGGGATATGTTATACTTGATCAGGGGACTTTGTTATACTCAACCAGGGGACTTTGTTATACTCGGTCAGGTGACTTTGTTATACTCGATCAGGGGACTTTTTTATTCTTGATCAGGGGACTTTGTCATACTCGATCAGTGGACATTCCTTTATTTGACCAATGGACTTTGCTATACTCGAAAAGGGGACTTAGTTATACTCCATCAGGGGACTTTGTTATACTCGATGAGGGGACCTTTTTATACTCGACCAGAGGACTTTGTTATACTCAATCAGGGGATATGTTATACTTGATCAGGGGATTTTGTTATACTCAACCAGGGGACTTTATTATGCTCGATCAGGGGATTTGTTCTACTTGATTAGGGGACTTTGTTATACTGGACCAGGGTGCTTTGTTATACTCGATTAGGGGACTTTGTTATAATCGATCAGGGGACGTTGTTATGCTCAATCTGGGGACTTTGTTATTCTGGGCCTGGAGACTTTGTTATACTAGAACAGGGGACTTTGTCTTACTCGATCAGGGCCCTTTGCTATACTCGAGCAGGGGACTTTGTTATAATCGATCAGGGGACTTTGTTATGTTCGATATGGGGACTTTGTTATACCCAGCCAGGGAACTTTTAGGTACTCGATCAAGGGAATTTGTTATACACGATCAGGGGACTTTTGTTATACTCGATCAGGGGACTTTGCTATACTCGACCAGAGGCCTTTGTTATACTCGATCAGGGGACTTTGTTATACTCGATAAGGGAACTTTGTTTTACTCGATAAGGGGAATTTGTTATACTCGATATGGGGAGTTAATGTTAGACTCGAACACGGGCCTTTGTTATACTCGATCAGAGGCCTTTCTTATACTAGATCTGGGGACTTTGTTATACTCGATTAGAGGCCTTTTTTGGACTCGATGAGGGGCCTTTAGTATACTCGATCAGGGGACTTTCTTATACTCGAGCAGGGGGCTTTGTTATACTTGATCAAGGGACTTTGTTATACTCGACCAGGGGACTTTGTTATACTCCACCAGGGACTTTGTTATACTCGATGAGGGGACATGATATACTCGATTAGGGGACTTGCTATACTCGATCAGGAGACTTTGTTATGCACGATCAGGGGAATTTGTTATACTCGGCCAGGGGACTTTTTTATACTTGACCAATGGACTTTGTTATACTCAATGAAGGGCCTTTGTTATACTCGATCAGGGGACTTTGTTATACGCGATCAGGGGACCTTTTTATACTCGACCAGAGGATTTTGTTATACTCGACCAGGGGATATGTTATTCTCGATCAGGGGATTTTGTTATACTCAACCAGAGGACTTTGTTATACTCAATCAGGGGCCTTTGTTATACTCGATGAGGGGGCTTTGTTTTACTCGACCAGGCGACTTTTTCATACTTGATGAGGGGACTTTGTCATACTCGATCAGTGGACTTTCCTATATTTGACCAATGTACTTTACTATACTCGATGAGGGGCCCTTTGTTATACTCGATCAGGGACTTAGGGATACTCCACCAGGGGACTTTGTTTTACTCGATCAGGGAACTTTGTTATACTTGATTAGGGGACTTTGTTATAATCGATCAAAGGACTTTGTTATACTTAATCAGAGGATTTTGTTATACTCGACCAGGGGCCTTTGTTATACTCGATTAGAAAACTTTGTTATACTCGACCAGGGGACTTTGTTATACTCGATTAGAGAACTTTGTTACACTCGACCAGGGGACTTTGTTATACTGCACCAGGGACTTTGTTATACTCGATCAGGGGATATGTTATACTCGATCAGGGGACTTTGTTATACTAGGTTCAGGGGACTTTGTTATACTCGTCCAGCGGGCTTTGTTATACTAGGATCAGGGGACTTTGTTATGCTCGATCAGGGGACTTTGTCTGACTCGATCAGGGCCCTTTTTTATACTCGACCAGGGGAATTTGTTATAATCGATTAGGGGACTCTGTTATGCTCGATCTAGGGACTTTGTTAAACTGGCCCAGGAGACGTTGTTATACTCGATCAAGGGATATGTTATACTCGATCAGGGGACTTTGTTATTCTGGACCAGGGGACTTTTTTATACTTGACTAATGGACTTTGTTATACTCGATGAGGGGCCTTTGTTATACTCGATATAGGGCACTTTTTTATACTTGACCAGAGGACTTTGTTATATTCGATTTGGGGACTTTGTTATATTCGATTTGGGGACTTTGTTATAATCGACCAGGGGACTTTTTTATACTTGACCAATGGACTTTGTTATACTCAATGAGGGGCCTTTGTTATACTCGATCAGGGAAATCTGTTATACACGACCAGGGGACTTTGTTATACGCGATCAGGGGACTTTTTTATACTCGACCAGAGGACTTTGTTATACTCGATCAGGGGATATGTTATACTCGATCAGGGGACTTTGTTATACTCAACCAGACGACTTTGTTATACTTAATCAGGGGACTTTGTTATACTCGATAAGGGGCCTTTCTTATACTCGATGAGGGGGCATTGTTATACTCGACCAGGGGACTTTGCTATACTCGACCAGGGGACTTTGTTATACTCGATCAGGGGACTTTGTTATACTCGACCAGGGGACTTTATTATACTCGACCAGGGGGCTTTGTTATACTAGGATCAGGGGACTTTGTTATACTCGATCAGGGAACTTTGTTATACTCATCCAAGGAGCTCTGTTATACTCGATCAGGGGACTTTGTTATACTCGATCAGGGCCCTTTGCTATACTCTACCGGGGGACTTTGTTATAATCGATCAGGGGACTATGGTATGCTCGATCTAGGGACTTTGTTATACTGGGCCAGGTGACTTTTATATACTCGATCAGGTGACTTTGTTACACTGGACCAGGGGACATTTATATTCTCGATTAGGTGACTTTGTTATACTCGATCAGGGGACTTTTGTTTCACTCGATCAGGGGACTTTGTTATACTCGACCAGGGGCCTTTGTTATACTCGATTAGGGAGTTGTTATACTCGATAAGAGGACTTTGTTATACTCGATATGGGGAATTTGTTATACTCGATAAGGGGACTTTTTTAGACTCGATTAGGGGACTTTCTTATACTCGATGAGTGGCCTTTGTTATACTCGATCAGGGGCCTTTGTTTACCAGAACAAGGGACTATGTTATACTCGATTAGAGGTCTGTTTTGGACTCGATCAGGGGACTTTGTTATACACGAGCAGGGGGCTTTGTTATACTCGATCAGGGGACTTTGTTATACTCGATGAGGAGGCTTTGTTATACTCGATCAGGGGACATTGCTATACTCGACCAGGGGACTTTGTTATACTCGAGCAGGGGCTTTGTTATACTCGATTAGGGGACTTTGTTATACTCGATCAGGAGACTTTGTTATACTCGATCAGGGGACTTTGTTATACTCGACCAGGGAACTTTTTTATACTTGACCAATGGACTTTGTTATACTCGTTGAGGGGCCTTTGTTATACTCTATGATGGGCCTTTGTTATACTCGATGAGGGGACTTTGTTATACTCCATCAGGGGACTTTGTTATACTCGATGAGGGGACTTTTTTATACTCGACCAGAGGACTTTGTTATACTCAATCAGAGGATATGTTATACTTGATCAGGGGATTTTGTTATACTCAACCAGGAGACTTTGTTATACTCGATCAGGTGACTTTGTTATACTCGTTCAGGGGACTTTTTTATTCTTGATCAGGGGACTTTGTCATACTCGACCAGTGGACATTCCTATATTTGACCAATGGACTTTGCTATACTCGATGAGGGGCCCTTTGTTATACTCGATCAGGGACTTAGGGATACTCCACCAGGGGACTTTGTTTTACTCGATCAGGGAACTTTGTTATACTTGATTAGGGGACTTTGTTATACTCGATCAAAGGACTTTGTTATACTTAATCAGAGGATTTTGTTATACTCGACCAGGGGCCTTTGTTATACTCGATTAGAAAACTTTGTTATACTCGACCAGGGGCCTTTGTTATACTCGATTAGAGAACTTTGTTACACTCGACCAGGGGACTTTGTTATACTGCACCAGGGACTTTGTTATACTCGATCAGGGGATATGTTATACTCGATCAGGGGACTTTGTTATACTAGGTTCAGGGGACTTTGTTATACTCGTCCAGCGGGCTTTGTTATACTAGGATCAGGGGACTTTGTTATGCTCGATCAGGGGACTTTGTCTGACTCGATCAGGGCCCTTTTTTATACTCGACCAGGGGAATTTGTTATAATCGATTAGGGGACTCTGTTATGCTCGATCTAGGGACTTTGTTAAACTGGCCCAGGAGACGTTGTTATACTCGATCAAGGGATATGTTATACTCGATCAGGGGACTTTGTTATTCTGGACCAGGGGACTTTTTTATACTTGACTAATGGACTTTGTTATACTCGATGAGGGGCCTTTGTTATACTCGATATAGGGCACTTTTTTATACTTGACCAGAGGACTTTGTTATATTCGATTTGGGGACTTTGTTATATTCGATTTGGGGACTTTGTTATAATCGACCAGGGGACTTTTTTATACTTGACCAATGGACTTTGTTATACTCAATGAGGGGCCTTTGTTATACTCGATCAGGGGAATCTGTTATACACGACCAGGGGACTTTGTTATACGCGATCAGGGGACTTTTTTATACTCGACCAGAGGACTTTGTTATACTCGATCAGGGGATATGTTATACTCGATCAGGGGACTTTGTTATACTCAACCAGACGACTTTGTTATACTTAATCAGGGGACTTTGTTATACTCGATTAGGGGCCTTTCTTATACTCAATGAGGGGGCATTGTTATACTCGACCAGGGGACTTTGCTATACTCGACCAGGGGACTTTGTTATACTCGATCAGGGGACTTTGTTATACTCGACCAGGGGACTTTATTATACTCGACCAGGGGGCTTTGTTATACTAGGATCAGGGGACTTTGTTATACTCGATCAGGGAACTTTGTTATACTCATCCAAGGAGCTCTGTTATACTCGATCAGGGGACTTTGTTATACTCGATCAGGGCCCTTTGCTATACTCTACCGGGGGACTTTGTTATAATCGATCAGGGGACTATAGTATGCTCGATCTAGGGACTTTGTTATACTGGGCCAGGTGACTTTTATATACTCGATCAGGTGACTTTGTTACACTGGACCAGGGGACATTTATATTCTCGATTAGGTGACTTTGTTATACTCGATCAGGGGACTTTTGTTTCACTCGATCAGGGGACTTTGTTATACTCGACCAGGGGCCTTTGTTATACTCGATTAGGGAGTTGTTATACTCGATAAGAGGACTTTGTTATACTCGATATGGGGAATTTGTTATACTCGATAAGGGGACTTTTTTAGACTCGATTAGGGGACTTTCTTATACTCGATGAGTGGCCTTTGTTATACTCGATCAGGGGCCTTTGTTTACCAGAACAAGGGACTATGTTATACTCGATTAGAGGTCTGTTTTGGACTCGATCAGGGGACTTTGTTATACACGAGCAGGGGGCTTTGTTATACTCGATCAGGGGACTTTGTTATACTCGATGAGGAGGCTTTGTTATACTCGATCAGGGGACTTTGCTATACTCGACCAGGGGACTTTGTTATACTCGAGCAGGGGGCTTTGTTATACTCGATTAGGGGACTTTGTTATACTCGATCAGGAGACTTTGTTATACTCGATCAGGGGACTTTGTTATACTCGACCAGGGAACTTTTTTATACTTGACCAATGGACTTTGTTATACTCGTTGAGGGGCCTTTGTTATACTCTATGAGGGGCCTTTGTTATACTCGATGAGGGGACTTTGTTATACTCCATCAGGGGACTTTGTTATACTCGATGAGGGGACTTTTTTATACTCGACCAGAGGACTTTGTTATACTCAATCAGAGGATATGTTATACTTGATCAGGGGATTTTGTTATACTCAACCAGGAGACTTTGTTATACTCGATCAGGTGACTTTGTTATACTCGTTCAGGGGACTTTTTTATTCTTGATCAGGGGACTTTGTCATACTCGACCAGTGGACATTCCTATATTTGACCAATGGACTTTGCTATACTCGATGAGAGGCCTTTGTTATACTCGAACAGGGGACTTTGTCTTACTCGATCAGGGCCCTTTGCTATACTCGACCAGGGGACTTTGTTATAATCGATCTGGGGACTTTGTTATGCTCGATATGGGAACTTTGTTATACTGGGCCAGGGGACATTTTTATACTCGATCAGGGGACTTTGTTATACTCGATAAGGGGACTTTTTATAATCGATAAGGGGAATTTGTAATACTCGATAAGGGGAATTAATGTTAGACTCGAACACGGGCCTTTGTTATACTCGATCAGAGGCCTTTGTTATACTAGATCGGGGGACTTTGTTATACTCGATTAGGGGCTTTTTTTGGACTCGATGAGGGGCCTTTGTTATACTCAATCAGGGGACTTTCTTATACTCGAGCAGGGGGCTTTGTTATACTTGATGAGGGGACTTTGTTATACTCGATCAGGAGGCTTTGTAATACTTGATGAGGGGACTTGCTATACTCGACTAGGAGACTTTGTTATGCACGATCATGGGACTTTGTTACACTCGCCCAGGCGACTTTTTCATACTTGCTCAGGGGACTTTGCCATACTCGATCAGTGGACTTTCCTATATTTGACCAATGGACTTTACTATACTCGATGAGGGGCCCTTTGTTATACTCGATCAGGGACTTAGGGATACTCCACCAGGGGACTTTTTTAAACTTGACCAATGGACTTTGTTATACTCGATGAGGGCCCTTTATTATACTCGATCAGGGGACTTTGTTATACTCGATCAGGGGACTTTGTTATACTCGACCAGGGGACTTTATTATACTCGACCAGGGGGCTTTGTTATACTAGGATCAGGGGACTTTGTTATACTCGATCAGGGAACTTTGTTATACTCATCCAAGGAGCTCTGTTATACTCGATCAGGGGACTTTGTGATACTCGATCAGGGGACTTTGTCTTACTCGATCAGGGCCCTTTGCTATACTCTACCGGGGGACTTTGTTATAATCGATCAGGGGACTATGGTATGCTCGATCTAGGGACTGTGTTATACTGGGCCAGGTGACATTTATATTCTCGATTAGGTGACTTTGTTATACTCGATCAGGGGACTTTTGTTTCACTCGATCAGGGGACTTTGTTATACTCGACCAGGGGCCTTTGTTATACTCGATTAGGGAGTTGTTATACTCGATAAGAGGACTTTGTTATACTCGATATGGGGAATTTGTTATACTCGATAAGGGGACTTTTTTAGACTCGATTAGGGGACTTTCTTATACTCGATGAGTGGCCTTTGTTATACTCGATCAGGGGCCTTTGTTTACTCGAACAAGGGACTATGTTATACTCGATTAGAGGTCTGTTTTGGACTCGATCAGGGACTTTGTTATACACGAGCAGGGGGCTTTGTTATACTCGATCAGGGGACTTTGTTATACTCGATGAGGAGGCTTTGTTATACTCGATCAGGGGACTTTGCTATACTCGACCAGGGGACTTTGTTATACTCGAGGCAGGGGCTTTGTTATACTCGATTAGGGGACTTTGTTATACTCGATCAGGAGACTTTGTTATACTCGATCAGGGGACTTTGTTATACTCGACCAGGGAACTTTTTTATACTTGACCAATGGACTTTGTTATACTCGATGAGGGCCCTTTATTATACTCGATCAGGGGACTTTGTTATACTCGAGCAGGGGACTTTGTTATACTCCATCAGGGGACTTTTTTTATACTCGACCAGAGGACTTTCTTATACTCGATTAGGGGACTTTGTTATACTCGACCAGGGGACTTTTTTATACCTGACCAAGAGACTTTGTAATACTCAATGAGGGGCTTTGTTATACTCGATCAGGGGACTTTGCTATACTGGACCAGGGGACTTTGTTATACTCGATCAGGGGACTTTGCTATACTCGACCAGGGAACTTTTTTATACTTGACCAATGGACTTTGTTATACTCGATGAGGGGCCTTTGTTATACTCGATGAGGGGACTTTGTTATACTCCACCAGGGGACTTTGTTATACTCGATGAGGGGACTTTTTTATACTCGACCAGAGGACTTTGTTATACTCAATCAGGGGATATTTCATACTTGATGAGGGGACTTTATTATACTCAACCAGGGGACTTTGTTATACTCGATTAGGTGACTTTGTTATACTCGATCATGGGACTTTGTTATTCTCGATTAGGGGCCTTTCTTATACTCGACCAGAGGACTTTGTTATACACGATCAGGGGATATGTTATACTCGATCAGGGGACTTTGTTATACTCAACCAGAGTACTTTGTCATACTCGATCAGGGGACTTTGTTATATTCAATCAGGGGACTTTGTTATACTCGATTAGGGGCCTTTGTTATACTAGACCAGGGGAATTTGTTATACTCGACCAGGGGACTTTGTTATACTCGAAAGGGGACTTTTTTATTCTTGATCAGGGGACTTTGTCATACTCGATCAGTGGACATTCCTATATTTGACCAATGGACTTTTCTATACTCGATGAGGGGCCTTTGTTATACTCTATCAGGGGACTTTGTTATACTCGACCAGGGGACTTTGTTATACTCGATTAGAAAATTTTTTATACTCGACCAGG
>NW_024747843.1:0-19073 GCF_018991925.1 Homarus americanus | reverse complement strand
TAGAATACGATTGTATTTTGGGTATTAAAAGAATAAAATCTGGAATGGTAAAAACCCGACAGCAATGGGAAATGGACAATATTCGGAAAATTTTTAACAACGGCAGTAGTAGTTTGAAACATTATGTTCGAGTTTTGAATTCTACAAGTTCTACTTATGGTAAGGCTTCGGTTAAGTTTGATACATTTGTGGTGAGACTACGCTTTGGATACAAATATTATTGGCAATATATTGAAGGAACTGGTGGCATTCCTTGTAAACTGTGTGGCTATGTAAAGTCTCATACATTATATCATTACATTATGGAATGTAACTGTTTATCAGATTTTAGGGGTGATGGTATTACTGATATTACAGAGATGGTTTGTTATTTGATAAACAAAAATATGGTTAAGAATATTATGAAAAAATTCTGTAAGTTTAACATAAGATTATAGATTTTATGCATATCTTTTTGTTGTATACACATCTGATTTATGATTAGTAGAATGTTAAAGAGCTCTTGTTAAGACTAGTTTTGGGCGGGCTAACCAGCTCCTTTTGATGTAATTGCCAATAAATGTTTTGAATTTGAATTTGAATTTGACCCTTGATGGCGCTAAGTGAGTCTAACTGCCATTATTGGTGGGGAAGTAAAGACATGGCCTCCTCGAAGAGTTACTGCCATCTAAACCATCAATGGGGTTTACACTCGTTGTACTGATCATGGTTGAAGAATGAATAGCACCATCAATTTTCTTTCGCTTATCGACCAAGTGGGAAGTATTATCTTCACTGCTCGTACCCTCTCCATTCCTCCTTTCATTCTTCTTTTTGCTCTTCGCAACTTTAAACGGCTCTTGTTCTTCACATTCACTGCTGCTAGACAGCTCCAAATCCGTCAACAGTCCTCCAGCAGTACCCTGGGCTACATTGCTGTGAGTGCTGTATCCACCACCCAATTCCGTCATTTTAGTAAGCGACCTGCTCGTCGAAGCTCTTCCGCCAGCCATGACCGTACGTGTCCAGCCAGGGAGGTGTAGGAGAGCGACCTGCACGTCCGACCAGTACGGCCAGCGTTCCAGAAGTGATTTCCTGACAAGGACCCTCTATAGGTATACGTTGAGATTTTGGATATAAGGAGTTTGACATGTTCTTTCAGGAGATTAATGGCTTTCTTGAATAGACAATTGACACTAACTAAACTACAAACATCAGATTCTCTGATGTTTGGGCATCAAAATGATCTAATTTCAGTAGTATTCAGAAACTCCTGGCTTTCCCCAGGGACGCTATCACGGGATGCCATTCGTACTGGCAGACTCGACACTCACTTATTTGACAAGTGTTACCAACAATAAAGAAGGTTGAAGCTTTCAACATCACTCACAAAGGATCTTGAATGCTTTAACTGTATTGAGACATATCTAAGTGGACTCAAAACAATGGTGTCCTCTCTCACATTTAAATTCACTTTATAGAGAGGTTGGTGTCAGGAAGTCAGAGAAAATGAACGGCACCCAAGCTTGGGAGCGATGAGAAAACGGATGCCTTAGATGGGAGACTCAATAAAGAAGGCATAGTTACATGTTTTGTGGGCTATTGAGCGCAATATGAATCGTCTGATTCTCCTTTAACTGACGTGTATGGCCGTGGTCATTACGCTAACACTGGTCAATAATATTCATAAAGAAAGAATGAAAAAAAAACGCACCAGCCACCCGCCCGAACAGCGGGCGATTAAGCAAATAAGTGGTTAAATAATAGTGATTTATGTTTGCTTGTTTTTAGATTACATGCTAATATAACAATGAAGTGTAAAGAATAATATAATGATTGGTTAGATAAATACCATTTAGTTATCTATACTTTTAGTTTTGTTGTATATGAGTTTGACGGTTTATCTACAAACATCTCTCGTCACAGACCCTTGTTGCACCAATTTAAAAGCAAGGTAATGTTATTATGCAATGTCCATTGCTTTAATCGCAACAACATTTTTGACATCGCTTCTCGGCCTTTTGGCTAAGATCAAAGTGTAGTATCTGTTCTTATCAGCTTAGTATCTGATACGATCCCCATGTGGGATCTTCGATATTAAACTGATTTTTGGATCTTGGCGAAGTGCTAGGGGCTTGCCCCACCTTTGCCGCGGATTGGCCCGGTATTGCAGTGACTCCGGGATCGGTCCACTCCCCAAGGGGAGAAATTAAATCATTTTATTATACATAACTTTTGAGTAAGATGGCGATGGACATAGTGTATTATAATCGCTGTACATAGTATAGTATGTCACTTTTACTTTTACTTTTATTCTCTTCGCCACTGATCGGCTTGTTAGCCGCTTGGGCGATCGGTCATGTCTCTGATTACTTTTCCTTTTCATTTATCTTCTTCACCAAAAGATCGGCTCGCTAGCCGCCCGGGCGATCGGTCACGTCTCTATCACGCACTGTTGGCAAATACTGAGCAGGCACCGGCTCCTGAATGTACCTGAACCCGCTCCAGTGTTGGTCAAGTTTGTCTTGAAAGAGCTCACACTCGGTGCCGTCACAACACTCTCTGGTAGATTGTTCCAAGAGTTTACAACCCTCACTCCGAAAAAGTTTGCCCTCACAGTTTTCTGGACTTGCGGCTTCTTCAATCTTGAGTTGTGACCCCTTGTGAGGCGAGCGTCCGCCAGCTCCAAGTAAGGACACTCAACTGGAGTAGTGCTCCCTGAGATGCTTATACACCTCAACTAGGTCCCCCCTTGCCCGTCTGTAGTATAAGCTAGGCAAGTTCAGGCGCTCCAATCTCTCAGGGTAGCTGTGGTGCCGAAGTGCAGGCACCAGTCTGGTGGCCCTCCTTTGGACATTTTCAACCAACTGACAGTCCCTAGCATATCTCGGGGACCAGATGGGGTGACAGTACTCCAGATGGGGAAGCACTTCACTCCTGAAGATCGTTACGAAGGACGGACCGTCTAGATATCTAATCGACCTTCTTATAAGACCCAATAATTTGTTTGCCTGATTTACCTTCTTCTCGCAATGGCCCGAGAACTTCAGCTCATTGTCAACATACACGCCTAGGTCCTTCTCACATACAGTCTCAACTAGTGCAGTTTCTTCATCCCGTTGGGACATATGATACGCCTCCTTACCGTTGGTACGCCCCAGGTGCATCCTCTTACACTTCGTGACATTGAATCTCAGCAGCCATTTCTTCGACCATTTCTGGAGCCCACAGAGGTCCTTCTGCAGCTCTTCACAGTCCGCTTAGTTCCTAATTTCCCGAAATAACTTGGCGTCATCGGCAAACATTTGTATGGAGGAGTGTACAACGTCAGGCATGTCATTTATGAAACAAACAAACAACAGCGGGCCCAATACACTGCCCTGTGGTACCCCACTTGTGACAGGTACAGATGACGATTTCGTGCCATTAATCACCACACACTGCTTGCGGTCATGTAGAAAGTCTTCTATCCACGCTAGGACATTTCCCCGAATTCAGGTACCCTTCCAGTTTGATTTTCAGCCTTTCGTGGGGTACACTGTCGAAAGTCTTGGCAAAATCTAGGTAAATAATGTCGATATTACCACCCCGTTCCAGAATATGGGTCAGACACAGGTGCGACCTTTTTCTGGGTTGCAAAAAAGCACGATGTAACTCCATTTATTCGGTCCTTGGGTGGTTACCATCTGAATTTGAATTGAATTGAATCAGCTTATTTAGCCAGAAAAAAACAGATACAGAGTGGATAATAATAACAATATTAACATGGCTGAGCCAGTTGAGAACCTGAGCTCTCTTTTTAGACACCTGATACATACTCTACATTTATCTCAAGGAAGTATTATGTAACATTTAGTATCATCTGGAATAGTACAATAGGATGGTGGTAATAAGAACATCTTATAATGTTACCACGGTTATCACTTCAATATTTATTAATTTTATTTATTTATTATTTTTTATTTATAT
Source organism: Homarus americanus (assembly GCF_018991925.1). Taxonomy (NCBI): domain Eukaryota; kingdom Metazoa; phylum Arthropoda; class Malacostraca; order Decapoda; family Nephropidae; genus Homarus; species Homarus americanus. The sequence goes on along the minus strand of NW_024747843.1, from coordinate 15,125 downwards.
TGTTACGCCGTCTCTTAATTTACTTTAATATCCAAGGTTCTGGGCGTAACCAAAAAAAAAAGTGAAGTAAATTAAAAGGGAATAAAAATAAATAAAGTAAACCTTTAAGAATTTAATTAAATTAGATATTAACACAATAAAGAGCCTCGTAGGCTGTCACAACAAATTGATTCACTATCGAAACCTTTAAGACACAAATGATACGAAAACATCGAAACAGGATTACGTTAACACTGCATAAACATATAAATAACGAACACAAAAAATAACTATCGTGAAACAACACTGAATTACTTCAATGTAACTAAGCAAACACTGATGGACACATAAGAGACATAAATAGGTACTCGAATAGATATACCACATTGGTGGCGACAGGAACAACACAAATAAAATAAGTATAAGTAACAGGTGACGGATGTCACTCCAAAAAACGTGAACTGAATGACAAGGAGGACTGGACTGAACTCAGTCTACAGGTGGACTACTATATATAGGGTCGGCTCTGGCGCCAATGCGACCCACCTGTGAAACATGGGTCGTTTAACGATGCAGATGGTCGTTAGAGAAACAAAGAATGCTTGTTACAATACTAAATGAAGAAATAAGATGGGCTTCAACAAATAATAACAGTTAAAACCTTAACAGCACAGGGTAAGGTGACTAGATTATATAATGGTAAATATAACACATCATTACAGGAATAATATGGAACAACATGGAAGCATGTTATATAAAAAAATAGGAAAATACAACACGGTCATAACAATATATATATATATATATATATATATATATATATATATATATATATATATATATATATATATATATATATACATAAATTACAGTGGAATTGAAAAGCATAAGTATAATGGGGGAGCAGTACATCATAGGTTGTACAGTAGTAAGGTTGAACAAGAGGACAGCTGTCGGAATTATGTGTAGTTGGCAACAAGAGATCGTGGGCCCTTCGTGCACCTGTGCCGTCCGGCAGACAGAGGTACAGCGACATCGTTTGCCAGCGTAAATAAAATGGGTCATTAATGCCTTCCTAAAGAAACTATCGACATGGGATCAGGTTTGTTCCACTCTACGATTTTTTTCCGATTTTTCCACCAAGTTTGATGAAAAAACGATTGTGCCGTTTCTGCTGTCCAGCACAGACACACGGCTATTCCTATACTATATTAGAGGGATTGTCGTGGTTGTTATAAACATGGTCGTGGTTATTATAATCATGATCGTGGTTATTATAATCACGGTCGTGGATGTTATAATCATGGTCGTGGTTGTTATAATCATAGTCGTGGTTGTTATAATAATGGTCGTGGTTGTTATGATCATAGTCGTGGTTGTTATAATCATGGTCGTGGTTGTTATAATCATGGTCGTGGTTATGATCATGGTCGTGGTTGTTATAATCATAGTCGTGGTTGTAATGATCATAGTCGTGGTTGTTATAATCATGGTCGTGGTTGTTATAATCATGGTCGTGGTTGTTATAATCATGGTCGTGGTTGTTATAATCATGGTCGTGGTTGTTATAATCATAGTCGTGGTTGTTATAATCATGGTCGTGGTTATTATGATCATGGTCGTGGTAGTTATAATCATGGTCGTGAGTGTTATAATCATGGTCGTGGTTGTTATAATCATATTCATGGTTGTTATAATCATGGTCGTGGGTGATATAATCATAGTCGTGGTTGTCATATTCATGGTCGAGCTTGTTATAATCATGGTCGTGGTTGTAATTATCATAGTCGTGGTTGTAATTATCATGGTCGTGGTTGTTATGATCACAGTCGTAGGTGTTATAATCATGGTCGTGTTTGTTACAATAAGGGTCTTACCTGAGACTAACACAGGTAGAAGAAACCCCACACCTAATCTTTAATCTCAATAAACCCTGATTAACCTCACCTAATCAACAGGATTAGAGACCATTAGGATTGTACCACCAATACCGATACATTTCACACTGGATTAATAACAAAACATTTAATCCCATTTCCAATAGCTAATGTCTTACGGATACTGTAAGTATCTCGTATACTATAGGAAGGAATAGAATAAAGGTTAGAATAATTAGTTAAAGAAATATTCGCCATAAGGAGAGGTTAAAATTCTAGAAAAAAAATTATTATGAATCACCGATGATCATTCCGAGATAAATTATGTTATGAAGAGAAGTGACTTTGATTCTGGTTAGATTAGTCACCATCTGCTTAAGTCATCACCTGTGTTAAGTCATCATAGTCATCATCTACGTTAGTCAGTTTTAGGCCCATTTCACATGACTGACCGACCATCGTTGTTCTTTCCCCGCGAGGGTGTTAATTTTCAATGCGTCTTATTATTTACGCTGGTGGATGTAAGACCAGCTACCCTCACTGACGCAGCTATGGTCAATTTGGTGTTATTCTTGTTTATAAATGCCTTCTAATCTGTCTCAAGTCTATCCGTCCTGTCTATTGCCATCCCAACTGTCTGTTCGTCTGCGTGGTGTTTGTCTGTACTCTTTGTGTCGTCAAATCTGTCTGTCTTATCCGTTGTTGGCGTGTGTCTGCCTGTTTGTCTAATGTGAACCAGTCAGTCAGCTGCCTGTCTGTCTGTCTGTCATGTTAGTTGCCATATTGTCTATTTGTGCATGTATGAATCTGTCTATTTTTTGTCAACCTCCTGTCTGTTTCACTGTCTATATTCACCATGTGTCGATTGTTGTCATTTCTGTCTGTCTGTATGTACGCGTCTGTCTTATATGTTGTCTTTGTCTTTCATAAGTCTGTCTATCTGTCTGTCTTTCTGTGTGTCCTTGAATCTGTCTGTATTATGTCTATGTCTTTTGTTTGTCCGCTTCTCTCTCTCTCCATTTTTATGGATACTATCTCTATCTTTATTTATATATCCCTATGTCTCCCCATTACACTACTCATCATATTTAGCAATTTTTCTTCCTTATTAAATAGGTGATTTTAATATGGTATTCAGGGAACTTTAAAAAAACACATCCCTCCATTCATACCTCCACCTCTCAGCTCCCCCCCCCACCTGTTATCTCTAACTATTTTCTGTTTCCCCTTCTTTATTCTTCTATTTACTCATCTTCCTTCCTTTACTAATCCAAACAACATGAAAAAAAGTAGGCTAAGAGAAAAAGTGGGGGGAGGAGGAGGGAGCTGTACGATAACTGCAATCATCCTGCCGGCTGACAGAGTACAGCAACATCTTTTGCCAGCGTAAATAAAATGGTTAATTAATGCCTTCCTAAAGAAACCATCGACATGGAACCAGGTTTGTTTCACTCTACGAATTTTTTGGCGATTTTTCCACCAAGTTTGATGAAAAAAGATTGTGCCGTTTCGGCTACCCAGAACAGACAGACAGACAGACACACGCCTAGTCCTATAGTATATTAAATTATGTTTATTGCAATGGTAATTACTTATCTATTTACATGACATCAATACTATTAGAATGAACATATGCATGAAGATCCGTTAACCTTTTTTCAAACTATTAACATTCGAGGAAATTAAGATGACATTATGATCCATTAGAATAAATACCCCCCCCCCCTCATATTCTTCACCAAAATAAGAACATTCTTTTTGGAGTAGTCCCTTGGATTTTCCATATATTCCAAAACAGAGTCAAGAATGATCGTCATTCCCTACATTTACTACATTCTCTTTAGAAACCGAACCAACTCTATTTCCTAACAGACAATGATTACCATTTTGCTCTAGATTGCTATCCACAAAAACATTATTGGATTCCGTCTCTACTAACGTTTAATTTTCTTTTAAATTATCTTTATTAACAACAGCAACATCACTACAGTATATGGCACAAGATTCACGAAGTATTTTTTGATATCCAATACTGCTTGTTTGAACTCATCGATCTCCTTACGGAGTTCTACTAGATTGTTAGGGGCTATAAGGTTATTGCCCCCGTTACCAATGTCCTTCTGTGCTGCTGCATTACGTATTTCCATACGCTTTTCCCACACATTTACAGCACTTGGTGTCCCTGCAACATCGCTCCTTACAGCGTCACCTTTATCCTCTTGATTAGTGGACTGAGCTCGTTATTGCAATTGATGATCTTTCGGTTTTTTAGGACACACCCAGGAGCTGGCATTGTGAGCACCCCCACAATTTCAGCATTTTGGTGTAATTTTCTCCTTCGCCTTAAGTTTATCTCCACATACCTTAGATTCATGCATTTTTCCACAGAATCTACATCGAAAATCATTATGGCATTTCCACGCCATGTGCCCCCACTTGCAACACTTATAGCATATTAGTGGAGATTCGTTGTCGACAGCAACCTGTTTATATCCCAAACATCTCACAACTAAGAGGTTATCAAAGTTTTGAATTACCAGCTGATTTGACTGTAAGTTGTAGAGGTTTGACGACTTATATCAAAGATGATATTCCAGCATCTTTTCATTCCGCTCTAAAAATAAACGGTACCGAGTATTTGTGTGTTAGTATTACGCTTCAAGATGCTACACTGTTCATTATTAATGCTTATGTGCATGCTGACTCCTTGACAGCTGATGATCTGCCGGACATTATTTTTGCTGATGATTGTTTACTAATTGGTGATTTGAACGCTAGGCATATCAATCTTGGCAGTAGAGGTTCTCAAAATCACAATGGAATGGTTCTGAAAAATATCGTAGACTCTATAGAAGATGCTAGGGTCCTCTGAGCTGGTGAGCCGACACATGTTAAAGGGGGTAGACTTGATTATGCAATACTTTTTAATATGTTAGATGTGCATGCAAATTTGAATATTGTGGATCCGCTTTTGAGTGATCAATTTGCAATTAAATTGAAGCTTCATTTGAACAAAAATTTTTATGTTAACAATAGGAAAAGGCATACAATAACAGTAGGCCAACATAGTGAATTGGTAGCCAAAGTCGGCGAGTGGTATAAAGCGTACAAAAAGCTTGGAATTAAAGTTGAAAACATATTTTATGATGATTTGTTAGTAGTGATTGATTCCATTTTGAATAAGCCAAGGAGACAGTATGGATATAACACAAAACCTAAGCCTAGGAATTATAATGATAAGATTATAAAGGGGTGGAAAAAGTTACTGAGGAAATGTCATAGTAAGTGGAGTAAAGATCCTAGCAATGAAAAAAACCGGGAAACTCTGATTGAAGTGGCAGAGTGTACAACAGAGTTCAATCAGAAAGCCAGAAGTATGTATTGGAGTGGTTTTTTTGAGAGAGATTGCTCAATCAAAATTTTTGAATCAGGTTTGGGATGGTGTGAATAGGGTAAGAGGAGTCAAGAAGAAATTTAATGTTCATCCCAATCCAAACGCCAAAGCTAATGAACTAATGAATAAGTGGGCGTATGCATCTAATTATGAGTGTCTCCCATGTAATGTTCAGATTTACTTGAGGAATTCAAGATCTATGAAGCGAAGGTTGGTGAATATCCAAAGTACTGAAAGTGAGGAAACCTGTGTTCCTTTTATTAAGGATGAAATTCTGAATGCTGTAAAGAGAGGGAAGTCTAGTGCTCCTGGCAGGGATGGTCTAACTTATGATGTTATAAATTATCTTATAAGTATGGAGGACAACCCAATTCTAGATCTCTTTAATTTGTCATATGAAAATGGAAGACTGCCAGTGAAATGGAATATGGCACTCATTGTTCCTGTGCCTAAGGGCGATAATGATTATAGACCCATATCCTTAACATCTTGTCTATCTAAAATGATGGAGTGAATGGTATTAAATAGATTATTGTACAAAATTGATGGTTTCTTGTTTAGTAATTTGTTTGGATTTTTAAAGGGTAAAAGCACTACAGATTGTGTGATTAAATGTCTTAGTAATGCTAATGTCAACTGTAGACTGTTTGTAGACCTTAAAAGTGCCTTTGATAAGGCAAATAAGGAAGTGATCTTACAAAGTCTTGTAAGTAAAGGTATAAAAGGGAAATTAGTGATGTGGATTACAGATTACTTAACTGACAGAAAAGCGAGTGTCTGGTTTCAAGGTCATGAATCGGAAGAAAAAAGTCTAGGGTTGGGTACCCCACAAGGTGGAGTTCTTAGCCCTATGCTTTTTAATATTCTTATGGACAGAATAGCTAGTTACAAATTCCAGGGCGAGTCCCAAGTAATCATTTATGCTGATGACATTCTGATCCAATGTAAGAATGAGGAAGATATGTCTAGGGTCATTGATCAGCTGCAATATCTTTGTATCTCCTTGGGACGTGTCATTAATGAAAATAAAACCAAATTTTAGTCAAGGGCAGTAAATGGAAAAGTATTTTGGTTAAATGGAATAAAATTGCAAAAAAATCCCGTTACAAATATCTGGGAATGTTTGTGGGTATAAATAATAATGCTAAGGATCAAATTACTTATGTTAAAAATATATGGACAGCGAGGCTAAAGTTTTGTCAAATAGAGCAAATGGTGTTGGTATACCAGTTTTAAGATCTATGTATTTAAGTACACTTAGAAGTATCATTGATTATTCAGCTCCAGTTCTAGCTTCTTACTCAGGAAAAGATCTTAGGCTATTAGAGCTTATTCAGAATGAAGCAATGAGGATTTTGCTTGGTTGTCCAAGGACAACAAGAATAGAGGTTATGAGGATGGAGCTAAATGTCCCGAGCATAATGCACAGAATTAGGGAGTTGACTGTCATTTCTACTCTAAGGCTTATTAGGCGTGGTGATGGGTATCTGAAGTCTGCTGTTGATAAATTTACTTATGCAATTACTAGTAGTTTTAAGAAGAATACTTATACTAAAGGACTTTGTCAGATGTTGTTTGAATATAATATTGTAGATTTGTGTGTATCTTTGCCAAACAAAGTTTATTTGAAACCTTGGTTCATGGAGAGTGTATCTGTAAGAATTGATAAGCTAGAGTTTAAAAAAAAAGAGAATGTAATCCTTTTGAGTTACGGCAAATATTCCTTGAGAAAATATATGAGTACCATAAGGAAAATGTTATTCATATGTACTGTGATGGTTCAGTTAATGGGAATCGGGCCGGATGTGGCATTGTCATTAGGGAATTTTTTGAATATGGTATTAGTGTTGAAGAAAGAATATCCAAGAGAATTGGGGATAGAAGTTCCAGCACCACTGCTGAACTTTATGTTATATATGTGGGACTTAAGAATGCCTTTGTGAGGAAAAAGACAGTTTTTGGGTTTGTTGACAGTCAAGGTGCTCTATTTGCTCTAAATTCTGAAGTGCCTCTTGATGATGATTTAGTTTTAAAATGTAAGAAGTGTATTCAGGACATAAAATCACTTGGATATGATGTTAGTTTTATGTGGATTCCATCCCATTGTGGTATTTATATGAATGAGGTTGCTAATGATTTAACTAAGCAAGGGTGTGGCAAAGAAATTGTAGAATACGATTGTATTTTGGGTATTAAAAGAATAAAATCTGGAATGGTAAAAACCCGACAGCAATGGGAAATGGACAATATTCGGAAAATTTTTAACAACGGCAGTAGTAGTTTGAAACATTATGTTCGAGTTTTGAATTCTACAAGTTCTACTTATGGTAAGGCTTCGGGTAAGTTTGATACATTTGTGGTGAGACTACGCTTTGGATACAAATATTATTGGCAATATATTGAAGGAACTGGTGGCATTCCTTGTAAACTGTGTGGCTATGTAAAGTCTCATACATTATATCATTACATTATGGAATGTAACTGTTTATCAGATTTTAGGGGTGATGGTATTACTGATATTACAGAGATGGTTTGTTATTTGATAAACAAAAATATGGTTAAGAATATTATGAAAAAATTCTGTAAGTTTAACATAAGATTATAGATTTTATGCATATCTTTTTGTTGTATACACATCTGATTTATGATTAGTAGAATGTTAAAGAGCTCTTGTTAAGACTAGTTTTGGGCGGGCTAACCAGCTCCTTTTGATGTAATTGTCAATAAATGTTTTGAATTTGAATTTGAATTTGACCCTTGATGGCGCTAAGTGAGTCTAACTGACATTATTGTTGGGGAAGTAAAGACATGGCCTCCTCGAAGAGTTACTGCCATCTAAACCATCAATGGGGTTTACACTCGTTGTACTGATCATGGTTGAAGAATGAATAGCACCATCAATTTTCTTTCGCTTATCGACCAAGTGGGAAGTATTATCTTCACTGCTCGTACCCTCTCCATTCCTCCTTTCATTCTTCTTTTTGCTCTTCGCAACTTTAAACGGCTCTTGTTCTTCACATTCACTGCTGCTAGACAGCTCCAAATCCGTCAACAGTCCTCCAGCAGTACCCTGGGCTACATTGCTGTGAGTGCTGTATCCACCACCCAATTCCGTCATTTTAGTAAGCGACCTGCTCGTCGAAGCTCTTCCGCCAGCCATGACCGTACGTGTCCAGCCAGGGAGGTGTAGGAGAGCGACCTGCACGTCCGACCAGTACGGCCAGCGTTCCAGAAGTGATTTCCTGACAAGGACCCTCTATAGGTATACGTTGAGATTTTGGATATAAGGAGTTTGACATGTTCTTTCAGGAGATTAATGGCTTTCTTGAATAGACAATTGACACTAACTAAACTACAAACATCAGATTCTCTGATGTTTGGGCATCAAAATGATCTAATTTCAGTAGTATTCAGAAACTCCTGGCTTTCCCCAGGGACGCTATCACGGGATGCCATTCGTACTGGCAGACTCGACACTCACTTATTTGACAAGTGTTACCAACAATAAAGAAGGTTGAAGCTTTCAACATCACTCACAAAGGATCTTGAATGCTTTAACTGTATTGAGACATATCTAAGTGGACTCAAAACAATGGTGTCCTCTCTCACATTTAAATTCACTTTATAGAGAGGTTGGTGTCAGGAAGTCAGAGAAAATGAACGGCACCCAAGCTTGGGAGCGATGAGAAAACGGATGCCTTAGATGGGAGACTCAATAAAGAAGGCATAGTTACATGTTTTGTGGGCTATTGAGCGCAATATGAATCGTCTGATTCTCCTTTAACTGACGTGTATGGCCGTGGTCATTACGCTAACACTGGTCAATAATATTCATAAAGAAAGAATGAAAAAAAAACGCACCAGCCACCCGCCCGAACAGCGGGCGATTAAGCAAATAAGTGGTTAAATAATAGTGATTTATGTTTGCTTGTTTTTAGATTACATGCTAATATAACAATGAAGTGTAAAGAATAATATAATGATTGGTTAGATAAATACCATTTAGTTATCTATACTTTTAGTTTTGTTGTATATGAGTTTGACGGTTTATCTACAAACATCTCTCGTCACAGACCCTTGTTGCACCAATTTAAAAGCAAGGTAATGTTATTATGCAATGTCCATTGCTTTAATCGCAACAACATTTTTGACATCGCTTCTCGGCCTTTTGGCTAAGATCAAAGTGTAGTATCTGTTCTTATCAGCTTAATATCTGATACGATCCCCATGTGGGATCTTCGATATTAAACTGATTTTTGGATCTTGGCGAAGTGCTAGGGGCTTGCCCCACCTTTGCCGCGGATTGGCCCGGTATTGCAGTGACTCCGGGATCGGTCCACTCCCCAAGGGGAGAAATTAAATCATTTTATTATACGTAACTTTTGAGTAAGATGGCGATGGACATAGTGTATTATAATCGCTGTACATAGTATAGTATGTCACTTTTACTTTTACTTTTATTCTCTTCGCCACTGATCGGCTTGTTAGCCGCTTGGGCGATCGGTCATGTCTCTGATTACTTTTCCTTTTCATTTATCTTCTTCACCAAAAGATCGGCTCGCTATCCGCCCGGGCGATCGGTCACGTCTCTATCACGCACTGTTGGCAAATACTGAGCAGGCACCGGCTCCTGAATGTACCTGAACCCGCTCCAGTGTTGGTCAAGTTTGTCTTGAAAGAGCTCACACTCGGTGCCGTCACAACACTCTCTGGTAGATTGTTCCAAGAGTTTACAACCCTCACTCCGAAAAAGTTTGCCCTCACAGTTTTCTGGACTTGCGGCTTCTTCAATCTTGAGTTGTGACCCCTTGTGAGGCGAGCGTCCGCCAGCTCCAAGTAAGGACACTCAACTGAGTAGTGCTCCCTGAGATGCTTATACACCTCAACTAGGTCCCCCCTTGCCCGTCTGTAGTATAAGCTAGGCAAGTTCAGGCGCTCCAATCTCTCAGGGTAGCTGTGGTGCCGAAGTGCAGGCACCAGTCTGGTGGCCCTCCTTTGGACATTTTCAACCAACTGACAGTCCCTAGCATATCTCGGGGACCAGATGGGGTGACAGTACTCCAGATGGGGAAGCACTTCACTCCTGAAGATCGTTACGAAGGACGGACCGTCTAGATATCTAATCGACCTTCTTATAAGACCCAATAATTTGTTTGCCTGATTTACCTTCTTCTCGCAATGGCCCGAGAACTTCAGCTCATTGTCAACATACACGCCTAGGTCCTTCTCACATACAGTCTCAACTAGTGCAGTTTCTTCATCCCGTTGGGACATATGATACGCCTCCTTACCGTTGGTACGCCCCAGGTGCATCCTCTTACACTTCGTGACATTGAATCTCAGCAGCCATTTCTTCTTTTTTTTTTTTTTTTTTTATCCTCTTCGCCACTGATCGGCTTGTTAGCCGCTTGGGCGATCGGTCACGACTCTTTTCCTTTATATTCTTCACCAAAAGGTCGGCTCGCTAGCCGCCCGGGCGATCGGTCACGTCTCTGTCACGCACTGTTGGCAAATACTGGGCATGCACCGGCTCCTGAATGTACCTGAACCCGCTCCAGTGTTGGTCAAGTCTTCTCTTGAAAGAGCTCACACTCGGTGCCGTCACAACACTTTCTGGTAGATTGTTCCAAGAGTTTACAACCCTCACTCCGAAAAAGTTTGCCCTCACGGTTTTCCGGACTTGCGGCTTCTTCAATCTTGAGCTGTGACCCCTTGTGGGGCGAGCGTCCGCCAGCTCCAAGTAAGGACACTCAACTGAGTAGTGCCCCCTGAGATGCTTATAAACCTCAACTAGGTCCCCCCTTGCCCGTCTGTAGTATAAGCTAGGCAAGTTCAGGCGCTCCAATCTCGCAGGGTAGCTGAGATGCCGAAGTGCAGGCACCAGCTTGGTGGCCCTCCTTTGAACATTTTCAACCAACTGACAGTCCCTAGCATATCTCGGGGACCAGATGGGGTGACAGTACTCCAGATGGGGAAGCACTTCACTCCTGAAGATCGTCACGAGGGACGGACCGTCTAGATATCTGAACGACCTTCTTATAAGACCCAATAATTTATTTGCCTGATTTACCTTCTTCTCACAATGGCCCGAGAACTTCAGCTCATTGTCAACATACACACCTAGGTCCTTCTCACACACAGTCTCAACTAGTACATTTTCTTCATCCCGTTGGGACATATGGTACGCCTCCTTACCGTTGGTACACCCCAGGTGCATCCTCTTACACTTCGTGACATTGAATCTCAGCAGCCATTCCTTCGACCATTCCTGGAGCCCACAGAGGTCCTTCTGCAGCTCTTCACAGTCCGCTTGGTTCTTAATTTCCCGAAATAACTTGCCATCATCGGCAAACATTTGTGTGGAGGAGTGTACAACGTCAGGCATATCATTTATGAAACAAACAAACAACAGCGGGCCCAATACACTACCCTGCGGTACCCCACTTGTTACAGGTACAGATGACGATTTCGTGCAATAATCACCACACATTGCTTGCGGTCATGTAGAAAGTCTTCTATCCACGCTAGGACATTTCCCCGAATTCCGTACCCTTCCAGTTTGATTTTCAGCCTTTCGTGGGGTACACTGTCGAAAGCCTTGGCAAAATCTAGGTAAATATTGTCGATATTACCACCCGTTCTAGAATATGGGTCCAAATATCCAATACCTTGAGCAATTGTGTCAAGCAAGAGCGCCCCGGCATAAAACCGTGTTGGCAATCTTTTACAAGGTTGTTTCGTAGTAGATGTTCCATCGCTGCATCTCTGATAATACTCTCAAGTACTTTACATATTATGCTGGACAGGCTCACCGGTCTATAGTTGTTCGTGGAGTGCCTATCGCCCTTCTTGAAGATAGGACTCACATAAGCCACTTTCCATTCACTGGGGACCATTTGTTCATCCAGGCATTTACAAAACAGAATCTTCAGGGCTCTGCAAGCTCGTTGCACAGCTCTCTTAGCACTCTAGGATGCACCATGTCAGGTCCAGGACTCTTATGGACCTTTAGCCTGGACAGTTTATTTCTAATACCCTCTTCTGTGAACACAATGTGGGTCAGTGCTGTGTCGAACCGTCTGTCCTCAAACGCAGGAAGGTTAGTTGCATCCTCTCTTGTGAACACTGAGGAAAAGAAGCTGTTCAATGCCTCAGCTTTATCCTGGTCAGAATCTGCGTAACTACCATCTTCAAGCCTCAGGTCTGATAATCCTACTCGCGTTTTCAATTTCGACTTTGCATAGCGGTAAAACGCCTTTGGGTTTGACTTGACCTCGCGTGCAACCAGCCTTTGGAACTCCTTTTCAGCCCTCCTACACTCTATCTTTGCTTGGTTTCTGGCTCTTGCATACATCCTCCTGTCTTGCTCATCGTTTGACCCAACCCACGTCTTGAATTTCTGGGTTTTCTTCTTAATTTTGTCGACCGCCGCATGGTTCATGTGTAGGGATCCCCTCGTATTCCTAAAAGCACTGGGTTTGGTCTTGGGTATATATTTATCGATCAAATGGGTCATTTTACTAGTTATGATATTCAGCGTAGTGTCTGCGTTCTTGTACCTTAATAAGTCAGGCCAGTTGATACCCCTCATCTCTTCCCTCATCCCATTGTAATTTCCCTTGTAATATTTGCACCTTGGCCTGGCCTTATCTTGAACTAGGTAACAGTTAAATCTGAATGACAACACTGTATGGTGACTGGGGCCAACTGGGGCAAGGTGTTCCAGTTTGGCCACCATACCCTCCTCGTTTGTTATGATGAGGTCAAGTGGCTTGGGTGTTTGTTCCCCTCTGTAATGTGTCGGGTCTCTCACATGTTGGAACAGAAAATTATCTCTCAGAGTTTCTACAAAAAGAGTAGCAGGATTATTCAAGTCATTCGGGGTTGACTCGTTTCTCCAGTCGATGTCGCCATAGTTAAAGTCCCCCATGATAAGGAGGTGGCTGGGGTTGAGCATCGCCGCATTGTTTATTAAGGTTCTTAAGTTCCTTTGATTTAGTGGGCCACAGTTCGGGGATCTGTAGATACACCTGACGATAAGTAAGTCCCCTCCCTTTAATTTAATTTTACACCACTTGGACTCTTCAAAGACATCCTCTCCCTGTACCCTCGCCTGGCTGGCTCTAAGGTCTTGCCTAGCGTAGATAACCACACCCCTCCTGCAGGATTCTTGAGTTAGGTTCGTAAATGAGTCATATCCAGCAATACTGAACTCGCATTCCTCTGGGTCGATTCTCCTGTTCTTGTACAACAGTTCTACAACTCCTACAATATCTGGTTGGTGTACTCTTAGTAGTGTTTCAAACTCCTCCCTCTTATCCAGGAACGTGTCGGTATTAGTGTACATGACATTCAAGCCAGAATTTGTTCTCGGTAACGTCTCTGCTCTTAGTAATAAACCCGCTCCACCCACATTCTCAGAAGCTGCAGCATTTGCTAAGTACACTGTATTTTGCAGGGTGTGGTTAACAATTTCATTGTTTACACGGCGCTCGTTCCCTCCTGTCCGGTAGGCTGAGCTGGTGCCGCCTCCCGGGTGGGGGGTTGAGTGGGTGGAGGGTGCACTGCTGCCCCCTGGCCCTGTGTCGGCACACTTGTTTCCACTACCCTCCCCCTGAGTATAACCCATGTGCACCTGTCCCCGTTCCTTCTCGACTCCTCCCTCCTCTGCTTCAAGTCCAGCAGGAGCTTCTTGTGCTGTTCCCTCTGCATTACCGTGCGGTCTGGGTGAATAAATACATCTCGAAATGCCTCGCTCCTTGCTAAGTTTTTTGCCTGCCGGATAACTTGCCATTTTTCCTCCTCCCTCCCTAATGTGATCCTGAGGGGGCGAGGCTTAGCCCCCTGCTTTTGTCCCAGTCTCCTCACATCCTGAGGGGTTGCTGGAATCTTCAGAACCTCTGTGCAAATATTTTGAAACAGCACCTTGTCGTGTGTTTCCTTACTCACAGTTCCCTCTGCCTGGCTCTCTGGGACTCCAAAAACTATTACATTGTTCCTGCGCTGGAGCCGTTCCTGGTGTTCCTCCTCTCCCCTAACAGTAGGTCCGTTAATTTTCATTTCTTCGACACACTTTTTCAGAGTCCCAATCTGCTGTAGAACCTGTACTGATTCTGCATTACTCTCCGCCCCCCCACCCGTGGCCCTCCTAATACGTCCGCATAGCTCCTCTTAGCAACCACCTCCATTCTATTAGCTACTTCCTCAGTCTTAGCAAGGATCTCTTTCTCAACTTGCTCCAGTTTGTCAACCAGCAGGGCTCCTGCTTCATCTATTTTCGTCCCTAGAGAACTCGTTCCCTTATGGATTGCAATCGCTTCATTCACCTTGACTATGCAGCCAGGGCAATACCAGCAACAGCCATCAAGCTTTACGGCAGTTAGTAACTTCCTAGACGTTGCATTAGTTAGGCCTGCATCCTCCATATCCGACGTCTCCCTGCAGTAATCACATACCAAACTCATGGTTGTTGTTGTTGTGGGGGGGGTGTAGACTGTGTATAGATCTACACCTATTTCAAAGAAAATAAAGAGAGAAAAAAGTACTTAGCTACTCTCTGTTGCCTATGGAGTTGTCGTCTGCGACTGCGTACCCTGTATCTCCCTGTGAATGGTGTATTGTAGGCACAGTTTCAGTCCTTGTGCAAGCACACAATCAACATAAAATAAAATTTAAAGTCTCTGTGGCACCTATGACACGACTTGGTTTCAGCTGGCACGGTGCCTTTCCAGCTTGCTTGCTAGTGAGCGCTCACTTTAAGTTATTTACAACTTCAGCGGTCACTGATGACACTATGAACTATCACTGTGTACACTGTATCTCCCTGTGAGTGGTGTATTATAAACACAGATTCAGTCCTTGAGCAAGCACACAAA
>NW_024747842.1:0-9139 GCF_018991925.1 Homarus americanus | reverse complement strand
ACTCTACTTACACGACATATACTCTGCTTACACGACATATACTCTACTTACACTACATATACTCTGCTTACACTACATATACTCTGCTTACACGACATATACTCTGCTTACACGACATATACTCTACATACACGACATATACTCAGCTTACACGACATACACTCTGCTTACACTACATACACTCTACTTACACGACATATACTCTACATACACGACATATACTCAGCTTACACGACATATACTCTGCTTACACGACATACACTCTGCTTACACTACATACACTCTACTTACACGACATATACTCTACATACACGACATATACTCAGCTTACACGACATATACTCTGCTTACACGACATATACTCTGCTTACACGACATATACTCACAACATCGAGTTCTCCATTAAAAAGTAAAGGAACACACTAGCCTCTATTTTACCTGCCGCTCTATTAACAGGTTTACAGAAATTATTTTGTAATCAGCATATGGAGGAGCGTAAGACACTCAGTTAATTATGTAAATACAATATTACTAAAATACCTGAAAAGACTTACGAGTTCCGCTCAAGATATGAAACTCGGACGGAAATAAGACAAACCAACTGAATCTATTTCTATATACCCGTCAACTACTCACTGAGAGTGGAATAATAATGTTTTGAATTATGATGTATTGAAAACTTCCATTGTTTACTCTTAAGAAGTGTGTGTGTGTGTGTGTGTGTGTGTGTGTGTGTGTGTGTGGGTGTGTGTGATTTACTTAGTATTTACTCTTGAAACGTGTACAATGAAAGACAAAAGTCGTGTCGTGAAATTTGGTGAAAACATATGCCGAAACTGTTGGTGCTCTCTGCCTTGTGGTAGTGGGCCCTCATAATGTTTCACTAGTTATATATAATCTTCGGACAAAACTGTGACACGACTTTTGTCTTTGATTGTACAATTCCATTTAAAGACTTAATAAACAACTAACTAAAGGCTACTGTTAAATTTATGGCCATTTTAAGCTATAACAAACATATAACTAAAGACTACTGTACACTTTATTACCCATTTTAAGCATAACTATCGTTAATGATAACTATAGTGAAACACACACCAGTTGCGTGTTCCGAGGCACCCTACCTACTCCTCTGCCTACACGTATTAGTGCTAACGTTAAAGCGTCTCTGCCAGTTCTCCCGCCCACGACACGATATCCTCTCACACTATGTTTACACGTGACTATATACACGAACCCTTGTGACACGAATACGTACACACGCATGTCTGTATATAAACCCACACATACATAATTCCGTACTTGTATATACACAAAAATAATTTCACTAAGACTGAAGACACATAACATAAACATTTACACATACACACGTACTTACACCTATTCAAACATGTACTACAACACAATAACATACTCTGTACAATACTAAAACATTCACAGACAGCCACACAAGTCCATATGTATACATACCCATACGCCCACACCCAAGCCCGAACACACAGGAAAGAAACACTCCCTCACCTAACTCCTTTCCATACGTATCCAGACTAAAACACGCAACCATATACTTAAAACCGGAGAAAACACACAGTATTCCCTCCCTCCTCAGGTAACACACACACACACACACACTCTCGACAAGGAACACTTACATACCAAACATTGATCATTCCTTGCGTGACTTGTACGTGGCGAACTCAGAGTAGATCAATGAACACTAAGCAGAGAGAGAGAGAGAGAGAGAGAGAGAGAGAGTGTCTGTGTGTGTGTGTGTGTGTGTGTGTGTGTATTCATCGCACCTGTCCGTCTTGTTAACTTGTTAAATAGTTCAACAAGTCGTCCTTAGACCTTCAACCTTAACTACCTTGACACTTAAGGATTGTCCAGGCTTTAGTGGGTTCCTTCTTAATTAGATCCCTAACCTAAACGTTAGGAAGGATCAAGTCCTAATACTAAACCTAATGGGAGCAAGTCCTAATACTAAACCTAATGGGAGCAAGTCCTAACACTAAACCTAATGAGAGCAAGTCCTAATACCGCCAGTGAAAATATTATCACATTAATCCTTAATATTAATATAATTATTAATACCATTGTAACAATCATTAAAATAACTAATATCAGTATTATCATTTTTACAAGTATCAATATCATTAATATCTCCAAACAGATAATAATGAACACATGAGACACACACATTAGTGAATGACCTACCACAGTGAGACAGTGAGACCGACAGAGCAGGAGTACAGTCCCAAGGTCTCATGAATAAGGTAGAGCACTGGGTCCTCAACACGCCACGACACTCATATGTGTCTACCTTACAGCTCTATTACGCTCTAGTAAATTTTAATTAAGTTCTACAGAGCGTGAACAGATCGGCGTTGGGAAAAAATATATACAGTATATATTGGCTTGTAAAATATTCGCCTATTTAAAAAAAAGGGAAATATGCAAATGTAAAATAAATAAGTTGTCAAACAGCAAATCAAGTTGCAAATAATAATTCAGAATTGTAAGAACAGAAACAAATATATAAAGAAAAAAACACCCCCAAAAATTTCCACTCCGATTACATAGGAAATAAAATAAATTAATTTCCAAAGAAACTCGTTAGATAAGCAAACAATATTAATAGTTTGCACTCGTCATGTATGAAATAAAATTGAGAAAATATTTTACACATTCTAAATGCAAAGTTTAAAAAAGCGTAAAACAAAAATAATTTGGTCTTGTTTGTTTGGTGAAAATTAAATTTTCAGAGGTCAGAATACCGTAAGAAGGTCAGATCAGGTCAGGTCAAGTGAGAGGCGTTATGCTAAGTAAGGTAAACTGGTGGAGAGAGAGAGAGAGAGAGAGAGAGAGAGAGAGAGAGAGAGTTCTGTTCACCCTTCCCCTTTCTCGTTCTCACATGCTCTCCCACCTATCTATCTCTAACGCTTACTCTTCACTTCTCTTAATCTGTCATTCTCCCTCTATACACATCTCCTGCTCCCTTTCTATCCACACACACACACACACACACACACACATCCTTGACCACCGAAGGGTCAAGACGTACCTGGCGCTCCTCTCGGAGCTGCCAGGTCAACTGTTAAGTTGGCCCATACCAACTCCCTCCCCTGAATCCTCCTCCCCACCGGAATATCAACAAGTTCACGCCAGAAGTTACTATTTCATTTAGGAAAGGAATGGAACCAGTGTTAAACAGAGGTGAACAGTGGTGAACAGTGCTTAAGTCAGTGAGAACAACTCAACAGTAACAGTCGCACCCAAGTTAACCTTCACACAGTGAGGTCCCAGGTACCCATTGATAACGGCCCGTGATAACCAG
This sequence comes from Homarus americanus, assembly GCF_018991925.1. Taxonomy (NCBI): domain Eukaryota; kingdom Metazoa; phylum Arthropoda; class Malacostraca; order Decapoda; family Nephropidae; genus Homarus; species Homarus americanus. The sequence goes on along the minus strand of NW_024747842.1, from coordinate 5,805 downwards.
CGATGTGTTAATCCGTCTACGATAGGAAGGCCTGGGACCACACCTCACTCATATAACACCGTCTGTGAGGGAATTACTACACCACGTGAGGCCCCGCATAACACCATCTGTGAGGGAATTACTACACCACGTGAGGCCCCTCATAACACCATCTGTGAGGGAACTACTACACCACGTGAGGGAATTACCATACCACGTGAGGCCCCTCATAACACCATCTGTGAGGGAATTACTACACCACGTGAGGCCCCTCATAACACCATCTAGAGGGAATTCATTACGCCACGTGAGGCCCCTCATAACACCATCTGTGAGGGAACTACTACACCACGTGAGGCCCTTATAACACCATCTGTGAGGGAATTACACCACGGGAGGCCCTCATAACACCATCTGTGAGGGAATTATTACACCACGTGAGGCCCCTCATAACACCATCTGTGAGGGAATTACTACACCACGTGAGGCCCCGTATAACACCATCTGTGAGGGAATTACTACACCACGTGAGGCCCCTCATAACACCATCTGTGAGGGAATTACTACACCACGTGAGGCTCCTCATAACACCATCTGTGAGGGAACTACTACACCACGTGAGGTCCCTCCTAACACCATCTGGGAGGGAGTTACTACACTACGAGTTTGCTGTTCAACACCTACAATAATCTGAATGTTCACTGTATGTTCTTTTACCTTTCTCTAATGAAGGCTTTTGTTAAACCACCAATGTATGTAATAAGTCATTTATGTCCAATGTATATTTTCAGCCTTCGGGCTGCAGAACTTTTTCAATAAACCGTTAATTATTATTATTATTATTATTTACACACAGAGCCTGGTCGTCTTCTCTCAACTCCACCCAACAACGTCGGCTAGAGAAGGTACAGAAAAGGGCCTGCAGAATCATGCTCGGCGCAGAATACTCAGGCTACACCAACGCTCTCTCTGCCCTGGAAATGCCATCCCTCAGTGACCTCCACCACCAAGCACTAGCAAGGTTTGCCAGTGGACTACTGCACCACCCTCGTCATCGCCACCTCCTGACACTGGCAGCCCCCCCACCCACCTTTTGTAGTCCACCACTACAACAAAATTCAGCCCATAAGAGCCCGCACCGATAGATATAAGAACAGCACCAACCCATCTATTGTTAAAATAATAAACAGCTCCTGATGTATGTACTGTACAGCCCTGTAAATGTATTCAATGAATATTATATCATTATGACTAAATCAAATGTAAGTCTGTATATTTTGAGCCACCGGCTGCAACTCTATTAATAAACCGTTTATTAGTATTATTACACACGCACGCGCGCGCACGCACACACACACACACACACACACACACACACACACCCACACACACCCACACACACCCACAACACACACACACACACGAGCAGATAAACCCTCGGCGCCTCCCAGCTTACAAACACAGACCGGTCAAGAAGAATCGATTTGTAGGTGTGGACCAGTTCACCCGCCACACTGAGAGAGATTACTAGTTTTAACGTGTCCTTGGAGCTGTATCTGACTATAAAAATGAAGGAGGATAACTTAGTGAGAAGGAGGGGGAGGGTGAAGTAAGAGGGGAGAAAGGGAAGGGGGGAGAGGGAAGAGAGAGGGGAGAGAGAAGGAGAGAGAAAGTGTGAGGAAGGGAGGTAAAGTGATAATGAGAGGAGAAGGAAGAGTGAGGGTGAGTAAGACGAAGGGAGGGAGGCGAGAGAAAGTGTGAGGGAAGGAGGGAATGAGAGTGAGGGGTAGGAAGGAAGGGAGGAGAGGGGAAAGAAGAGTGAAATTAAAAGAAAGGGAAATAGAAAGGTAGAGTGAAATAGTGAGGGAGGGAGAGTATAAGTGAGAGGTACAAAGGGAGAGTTAAAATGAGGGGGAGGGAAGGATGGAGGTAGAGTGAAAGGGTGAAAGAGGAGGAGGGTAAACGCAAGAGTGAGGATAAGCGTGAGAGAGCGAGGTAAAGTGAGAGGAAGGGAAAGAGGGTAGGAAGATATTTTCAAAGGAGAGAGAGAGAGAGAGAGAGAGAGTGAGAGAGAGAGAGTGAGTTGTACCTGGTCGTGCCTGCGTGGTTGCATGTGCGTAAGATACAGAAAAAAATTCGTTTCACCCATTTTGATAAATCTTGCATGTTAGGTCGAGGGTCCTGACTCACACAAAAATACACCAGTCTCATGCTGAAGGAGGCGGGGCAATAGGCCAAGGCCGCAGGTCAAGATTACAGAGATCCCTTAACTAAAGGAGAATACACAGAGATGTCCCTAGCATTAAAGCTGTGAATTAAATTTACATGACCAAAGAGCAGAGGAGAAATACCACATAATTTAATTGTTTGTCAGCCATTGTGCTACATGTTGGTTTTCTCCCATAATTACTGTATATATTATTTGGGAAATGTCAGCTCTTCTGTTCAGGTCTCAACAATCGTTTCCTAACGTATGCTAAAATACATCACTTATCATTCACCAATAAAGTACTACACAAAGTGTCACTTGAGTGTTGACTTTAAAGCAAATATTAGGCTTAGTATTATATCAGTAGTCGAGATCACAGTACATTGCACAATAAAGGATATTAGGCCTATACAGTATAGTCAGAGGCATCAACCCAACAGATACACCTGTGTCTGTACGTCCTAGTTCATTGCGAGTTGTACCGGACCTGAGAGTCACGATACTTTTTTGAAGGGTGTAACTCACTCCATAAGACATCTTTATGGAGGGGTTCGACGAATTTCAAAATAAACACTGAGAATCTTGTTTTCTCAGTAAGGTTGTCAAAATCCTTCACACAAAATCGTAAAGATATGTTGTGTGTTACCTGGTGGTATAATGGTCGTACGTTTGCCTCTCACAACTGCATCCGGGGTTAATCCACTAGTCGAATATGAGGAGGATGGTGTTTTCGGCTTCCTCCTGCACTAATACTGAACAAAGAACGACAAACTCCTCAGAAACAATGGGAATTAAATAAGTCAGCTCCTGCCTTACCCCGTCGAAGTGGAAGAATGAATTGGCTTGTTTGGTGGTAATCGAACATATCTAGTTCACGTAAATTATGAGTGCATTTTCTGTGTTATTTTTTACGTATTGTTTCAACTTAGGTCAACCAGTTAGCGGCAATCTTGCACCTCAATAAAGAGGAATATTCACTGACGTGGATCAGCTCCGGAGGTATTCGGTTTGGCATCTGTTCTTACCACTACTTCCTTAATAACACGACTACATAGGAGTCTAGTTTTGATCTCTTGGTGAACATATTTGTTTGTTCTAGTGATTACTTATGATACTTGGGGTTAACATCAGAGCTGATCATAGCGTGGCCCTCTGAGGTAAACGTTCTTACATCCATGAATCTGACAGTCCAGTGACCTGACCACCTGTCTGACATCACAACTGCCCTCACAGTGACCTCTGAAGTATAAGCTTAATGGTTGATCGTTGTGTGGCCTCAAGAAAGACCTACTGGGAGTTAACCTTAGTTTCAACTTGTCGTAAACTTCAAAGCGTCCTTATAGCCAAACTTACTTAAAACTGTGATTTACGACTTTCCCGATATCCACCCAAAACGCTCGTAAAGGACAGGTGGTCGCTCGTCCAATGCTCAACTAAAATCAGGGTCGAAGGATAACCATTTGTTTTCTTTGCCGACTTCTAGCGATCTCGTCCAATAAGTGCAGGTTGAGAAGTAGTGGCTGGTCTGACATAAGAGTTAATCGCAAAGTTATAACTTAATCAGAAAGGTACTTCAATGTCATAATAGTTTGTAAATAAGATAAATGCTTTACTTTCCCTCAGTAAAAAGATCAGAACTGTAATGTGTATATTATCTCGGCGAATTCATCTTGTCGGCCACAGACTGTTCCAACCAGCCAAGGCATCACAACACCTCCACAAGGTTTACTCCTCAACAGGCTCTTCTGTTCTAGAGATGTAAAACAAAGATAAACGTTCTGTAGAAGCAATATGGCGAAGGTCCAATGTCAATTTATTCAACGCCACGTCTGATCAAAAGGCAATGAATACAGTTACCAATCTGACATAATAAACAAACACGTGAGTACAGTTGCCATTCTGACATAAATAAACACGTGAGTACAGTTACCATTCTGACATAAATAAACACGTGAGTACAGTTACCATTCTGACATAAATAAACACGTGAGTACAATTACCATTCTGACATAAATAAACACGTGAGTACAATTACCATTCTGACATAAATAAACACGTGAGTACAATTACCATTCTGACATAAATAAACACGCGAGTACAGCAACCATACTGACATATAAACAAACACGTGAGTACAGTAACCAACCTGACAAACAAACACGTGACATAAATAAACACGTGAGTACAATTACCATTCTGACATAAATAAACACGTGAGTACAATTACCATTCTGACATAAATAAACACGCGAGTACAGCAACCATACTGACATATAAACAAACACGTGAGTACAGTAACCAACCTGACAAACAAACACGTGAGTACAGTTACCATTCTGACATAAATAAACACGTGAGTACAGTTGCCATTCTGACATAAATAAACACGTGAGTACAGTTACCATTCTGACATAAATAAACACGTGGGAGTACAGTTACCATTCTGACATAAATAAACACGTGAGTACAGTTACCATTCTGACATAAATAAACACGGAGTACAGTTACCATTCTGACATAAATAAACACGTGAGTACAGTTGCTATTTGACATAAATAAACACGTGAGTACAGTTACCATTCTGACATAAATAAACACGTGAGTACAATTACACATTCTGACATAAATAAACACGTGAGTACAGTTACCATTCTGACATAAATAAACACGTGAGTACAGCGTTACCATTCTGACATAAATAAACACGTGAGTACAATTAATATCTTGGACATAAATAAACACGTGAGCAGTTACCATTCTGACATAAATAAACACGTGAGTACAGTTACTGATTTGACATAAATAAACACGTGAGTACAGTTACCATTCTGACATAAATAAACATGAGTACAGTTACCATTCTGATGATAAATAAACACGTGAGTACAGTTGCCATTCTGACATAAATAAACACGTGAGTACAGTTACCATTCTGACATAAATAAACACGTGAGTACAGTTACCATTCTGACATAAACAAACACGTGAGTACAGTTACTATTCTGACATAAATAAACACGTGAGTACAGCAACCATACTGACATAAACAAACACGTGAGTACAGTTACCAATCTGACATAAATAAACACGTGAGTACAGTTACCATTCTGACATAAATAAACACGTGAGTACAGTTACCATTCTGACATAAATAAACACGTGAGTACAGTTACCATTCTGACATAAATAAACACGTGAGTACAGTAACCATTCTGACATAAACAAACACGTGAGTACAGTTACCATTCTGACATAAATAAACACGTGAGTACAGTTACCATTCTGACATAAATAAACACGTGAGTACAGTTACCATTCTGACATAAATAAACACGTGAGTACAGTTGCCATTCTGACATAAATAAACACGTGAGTACAGTTACCATTCTGACATAAATAAACACGTGAGTACAGTTACCATTCTGACATAAATAAACACGTGAGTACAATTACCATTCTGACATAAATAAACACGTGAGTACAATTACCATTCTGACATAAATAAACACGTGAGTACAATTACCATTCTGACATAAATAAACACGCGAGTACAGCAACCATACTGACATATAAACAAACACGTGAGTACAGTAACCAACCTGACAAACAAACACGTG
>NW_024747841.1:0-39827 GCF_018991925.1 Homarus americanus | reverse complement strand
GCAGGGAAGTCCTTCCTCGTCATTGCCGACCGACTGTCTGGATGGCCTGTTGTCGTCCCCTGTGGTAGTGATACAACGGCTACTGCTACCATCCGGAGCTTCAGGCATTACTTCAGAAAAGTTGGTGTTCCCCTCCGCCTCAGGACTGATGGAGGACCCCAGTTCACCAGCCACGAGTTCCGGGACTTCATGGACCGTTGGGGAGTCCGTCATGTCGTGACCTCGCCCCACTACCCCCAGGCGAATGGACACGCTGAAGCCGCAGTCAAGACTGTGAAGCACCTGATCCTTAAGGTGTCACCCTCAGGAAATATCGACTGCGAGGACTTCGATCGAGGTTTGTTGGAGTTACGCAACACCCCGAACTTCACCGGACACTCCCCAGCCCAGGTTCTATACGGACATCATCTCAGGTCTTGTGTTCCTGCCCACCCGAAGTCTTTTTCTCAAGAATGGCAGGCCAAGACTGAAGAATGTGACCGCCGTGCAGCAGAACGAGCCACAGATGTCGCTGCTCGGTATGACTGTCATGCCCGCCCCCTTCCCAGGTTGAGTATCGGCCAGCAGATCAGGATTCAAGATCCGGTATCTCACCGCTGGGACAAGGTTGGGGTTGTCATGGGTATTGGCCGGTCAAGGGACTACCAAGTGCGTCTTCCTAGTGGTAGAGTATGGTGGAGGAACCGTCGTTTCCTCCGACCTGTGGAGCTGCCTAGTGTTGACCCCTCCCCAGTTGAGTCCCCTAATGTTGATGTCTCTAAAGTAAATCCATCACCACCTTGTGTTTCTGCCCCAGTACTCCGCAGGTCCGAGCGACTCAGAAACAAATGGTCCGCTCAAGATGAAACTATGAGCGTATAGGGGGGAGGGAGTGGTATGATATATATGGACACAAAGTAGTACCTTCAGCTGTATATTATTATATTACTCTTATATTACTCTTATTAATTATGTATAGTAAAGTATAACAGAACATGTATTAATTCTATGTAATATTCTATTTATTGTGCACCATATTATGTATATAAATTATCACATTTATACTTTATGTATTCAGCTTGTGAATGCTGGCATCTGTACAGGCCAGCGCGTAGTAATACATAGATAGAGGTAGAAAGAGAGAAGACAGAGTCCTCGTGGCGTGACCACGGGCTTCTGCGTCCTACTATTGTATATATATCTCCCGTACGAGAATAGAACCTACTTTTAAAGACAACAAGTGTTTGTGTATACCCTCAGTAGTATAGAACATTCTTCGGGTATCTGACAATACGCTAGACCCTGATCGAGTCCAAAAAAGGCCTTTAATCGAGTATAACAAAGTCCCCTGATCTAGTATAACAAAGTTCCCTGATCGAGTATAACACAGGCCCTGGTCGAGTATAACAAAGTCCCTCATCGAGTGTAAAAAAGTCCCCTAATCGAGAATAAAAATGTCCCCTGGTCCAGTGTAACAAAGTCGCCTGATCGAGTATAAAAAAGTCCCCTGGCCCAGTATAACAAAGTCCCTAGATCAAGCATACCAAAGTCCCCTGATCGATTATAACAAAGTCCCCGGTCCAGTATAGCAAAGGGCCCTGAGCGAGTAAGACAAAGTCCCCTAATCGAGTATAACAGAGCCCCCTGCTCGAGTATAACAAAGTCCCCTGGTCGAGTATAGCAAAGTCCCCTAATCGAGTATAACAAAGCCTCCTGTTCGAGTATAACAAAGTCCCCTGATCGAGTATAACAAAGCTCCCTGCACGAGTATAACAAAGTCCCCTGATCGAGTCTAAAAAAGGCCTCTAATCGAGTATAAGAAAGTCCCCTGATCGAGTATAACAAAGCCGCCTAATCGAGTATAACAAAGTCCCCTGGTCAAGTATAACAAAGTCCCCTGTTCCAGTCTAACAAAGTCCCCTTATTGAGTAAAACAAATTCCCCTTATCGAGTATAACAAAGTCCCCTTATCGAGTATAACAAAGTCCCTGATCGAGTATAACAAAGTCCCTAGATCGAGCATACCAAAGTCCCCTAATCGATTATAACAAAGTCCCCCGGTCGAGCATACCAAAGTCCCCTGATCGAGTAAAACACAGTTCCCTGATGGAAAATAACAAAGCCCCCTGGATGAGTATAACAAAGTTCCCTCATCGAGTATAACAACGTTCCCTGATCGAGTATAACAAAGTCTCCTGGTCCAGTATAACAAAGTCCCCTGATCGAGGATAACAAAGTCCCCTAATCGAGAAAAAAAATGTCCCCTGGTCCAGTGTACCAAAGTCCCTTCATCGAGTATAAAAAAGTCCCCTGGCCCAGTATAACAAAGTCCCTAGATCGAGCATACCAAAGTCCCCTGATCGATTATAACAAAGTCCCCAGGTCGAGTATAGCAAAGGGCCCTGATCGTGTAAGACAAAATCCCCTGATTGAGTATAAGAAAGTCCGCTGATCGAGTATGACAAAGCCCCCTGGATGAGTATAACAAAGTTCCCTGATCGAGTATAACAAAGTCCTCTGGTCGAGTATGACAAAGTCCCCTGGTCGAGTATAACAAAGTTTTCTTATCTAGTATAACAAAGGCCCCTGGTCGAGTATAACAAAGTCCTCTGACCAAGTATAACAAAGTTCCCTAATCGATTATAACAAAGTCCCCTGGTCGAGTATAACAAAGGGCGCTGATCGAGTAAGACTAAGTCCCCTCATCGAGTATAACAAAGTCCCCTGATCCTAGTATAACAAAGCCCCCGTGGACGAGTATAACAAACGTTCCTAATCGAGATAACAAAGTCTCCTGATCGCGTATAACAAAGTCCCCTGATCGAGTATAACAAAGTCCCCTGGATGAGTATAACAAAGTCCCCTGATCGAGTATAACATATCCCCTGATTGAGAATAACAAAGTCCCCTGGTCGAGTATAGCAAAGTCCCTGATCGAGTATAAGAAAGCCTCCTGATCGAGTATAACAAAGTCCCCTGATCGAGTATAACAAAGCCCCCTGCTCGAGTATAACAAAGTCCCCTGATCGAGTCCAAAAAAGGCCTCTAATCGAGTATAAGAAAGTCCCCTGATCGAGTATAACAAAGTTCCCTTATCGAGTATAACAAATTCCCCTTATCGAGTATAACAAAGTCCCGTTATCGAGTATAACAAAGTCCCCTAATCGAGTATAACAAAGGCCCTGGTCGAGTATAACAAAGTCCCTGATCGAGTATAACAAAGTCCCTAGGTCGAGCATACCAAAGCCCCCTAATCGATTATAACAAAGTCCCCCGGTCGAGTATAGCAAAGGGCCCTGATCGAGTAAGACGAAGTCCCCTGATCGAGTATAACAAAGTCCCCTAATCGTGTATAAAAATGTCCCCTGGTCCAGTGAAACAAAGTCCCCTCATCGAGTATAAAAAAGTCCCCTGGCTCGGTATAACAAAGTCCCTAGATCGAGCATACCAAAGTCCCCTGATCGATTATAACAAAATCCCCCGGTCGAGTATAGCAAAGGGCCCTGATCGTGTAAGACAAAATCCCCTGATCGAGTATAAGAAAGTCCCCTGATCGAGTATAACAAATTCCCCTGGTCGAGTATGACAAAGCCCCCTGGATGAGTATAACAGTTCCCTGATCGAGTATAACAAAGTCCCCTGATCGAGTATAACAAAGTCCCCTGGTCCAGTATAACAAAGTCCCCTGATCGAGTATAACATATCCCCTGATCGAGTATAACAACGTCTCCTGGCCTAGTTTAACAAAGTCCCCAGATCGAGGATAACAAAGTCCCCTAATCGATTATAATAAAGTCCCCTGGTCGAGTATGACAAAGGGCCCTGATCGAGTAAGACTAAGTCCCCTCATCGAGTATAACAAAGTCCCCTGATCCTAGTATAAAAAAGCCCCTTGGACGAGTATAACAAAGTCCCCTGAACCGAGTATAACAAAGTCCCCTGATCGAGAATAACATATCCACTGATCGAGTATCACAAAGTCCCTGGTGGAGTATAACAAAGTTCCCTGGTCGAGTATAACAAAGTTTTCTAATCGAGCATAACAAAGGCCCTTGGTGGAGTAAAACAAAGTCCTCTGATCAAGTATAACAAAGTCCCCTGATCTAGTATAACAAAGTCCCCTAATCAAGTATAAAAATTTTCCCTGATCAAGTATAACAAAGACCCCTGATCGAGTATAACATATCCCCTGATCGAGTATAACAAAATCCTCTGGTCGAGTATGACAAAGTCCCCTGATCGAGTATAACAAAGTCCCCTGATCGAGTATTACATATCCCCTGATCGAATATAGCAAAATACCTGTTGGAGTATAACAAAGTCCCCTGATCGAGTATCACAAAGTCTCCTGGTCGAGTATAACAAAGTTTTCTAATCGAGTATAAAAAAGCCCATCGTCGTGTATAACAAAGTCCTCTGATCGAGTATAACAAAGTCCCCTGATCGAGTATAACTTATCACCTGATCGAGTATAACAAAGTCCTCTGGTCGAGTATAACAAAGTCCCCATGATCGAGTATTACAATGTCACCTGGTCGAGTATAACAAAGTCCCCTGATCGAGTATAACAAAGGCCCCACATCGAGTATAGCAAAGCCCATTGGTCAAATATAGTAAAGTCCACTCATCGAGTATAACAAAGTTCCCCGATCGAGTATAACAAAGGCCTTTGGTCGAGTAAGACAAAGTCCCCTGATCAAGTATAAAAAAGTCCCCTGGTCGAATATTTCTAGTTCCCCTAATCGAATATAACAAAGTCTCCTGATCGCGTATAACAAAGTCCCCTGATCGAGTATAACAAACTCCCCTGGTTGAGTCTAACAAAGTCCCCTGATCGAGTATAACATATCCCCTGATTGAGTATAACAAAGTCCTCTGGTCGAGTATAAAAAAGTCCCCTAATCGAGTATAACAAAGTCCCCTGGTTGAGTATAACAAAGTCCCCTCATCGAGTATAACAAAGGCCCCTCATCGAGGATAACAAAGTCCATTGGTCAAGTATAAAAGAGATCCCTGGTCGAGTATAACAAAGTTCCCTGATCGAGTATAACAAAGGCCCCTGGTCGAGTATAACAAAGTCCCCTGTTCGAGTCTAACAAAAACCCTTATCGAATATAACAAATTCCCCTTTTCGAGTATAACAAAGTCCCCATATCGAGCATAACAAAGTCCCCTAATCGAGTATAACAAAGGTCCCTGGTCGAGAATAACAAAGTCCCCTAATCGAGTATAAAAATGTCCCCTGGTCCTGTGTAACAAAGTCCCCTGATCGAGTATAACAAAGTCCTCTAATCAAGTATAACAAAGTCCCCTGATCGAGTATAACAAAGGCCGCTCATCGAGTATAGCAAAGTCCATTGGTCAAATATAGGAAAGTCCACAGATCTAGTATGACAAAGTCCCCTGAATCAAGTATAAAAAAGTCCCCTGGTCGAGGATAACAAAGTCCCCTGATCGAGTATAACAAAGTCCCTAGATCAAGCATACCAAAGTCCCCTGATCGATTATAACAAAGTCCCCGGTCCAGTATAGCAAAGGGCCCTGAGCGAGTAAGACAAAGTCCCCTAATCGAGTATAACAGAGCCCCCTGCTCGAGTATAACAAAGTCCCCTGATCGAGTATAACAAAGCTCCCTGCACGAGTATAACAAAGTCCCCTGATCGTGTCTAAAAAAGGCCTCTAATCGAGTATAACAAAGTCCCCTGTTCGAGTCTAACAAAGTTCCCTTATCGAGTAAAACAAATTCCCCTTATCGAGTATAACAAAGTCTCCTTATCGAGTATAACAAAGTCCCTGAACGAGTATAACAAAGTCCCTAGATCGAGCATACCAAAGTCCCCTAATCGATTATAACAAAGTCTCCCGGTCGAGCATACCAAAGTCCCCTGATCGAGTATAACAAAGTCCCCTGATGGAAAATAACAAAGCCCCCTGGATGAGTATAACAAAGTTCCCTCATCGAGTATAGCAACGTTCCCTGATCGAGTATAACAAAGTCTCCTGGTCCAGTATAACAAAGTCCCCTGATCGATGATAACAAAGTCCCCTAATCGAATATAAAAATGTCCCCTGGTCCAGTGTAACAAAGTCCCTTCATCGAGTATAAAAAAGTCCCCTGGCCCAGTATAACAAAGTCCCTAGATCGAGCATACGAAAGTCCCCTGATCGATTATAACAAAGTCCCCAGGTCGAGTATAGCAAAGGGCCCTGATCGTGTAAGACAAAATCCCCTGATTGAGAATAAGAAAGTCCGCTAATCGAGTATGACAAAGCCCCATGGATGAGTATAACAAAGTCCCCTGGTCGAGTATAACAAAGTTTTCTTATCTAGTATAACAAAGGCCCCTGGTCGAGTATAACAAAGTCCTCTGACCAAGTATAACAAAGTTCCCTAATCGATTATAACAAAGTCCCCTGGTCTAGTATAACAAAGGGCGCTGATCGAGTAAGACTAAGTCCCCTCATCGAGTATAACAAAGTCTCCTGATCCTAGTATAACAAAGCCCCCGTGGACGAGTATAACAAACGTTCCTAATCGAGTATAACAAAGTCTCCTGATCGCGTATAACAAAGTCCCCTGATCGAGTATAACAAAGTCCCCTGGATGAGTATAACAAAGTCCCCTGATCGAGTATAACATATCCCCTGATTGAGTATAACAAAGTCCCCTGGTCGAGTATAGCAAAGTCCCTGATCGAGTATAAGAAAGCCTCCTGATCGAGTATAACAAAGTCCCCTGATCGAGTATATCAAAGCCCCCTGCTCGAATATAACAAAGTCCCCTGATTTTGGCCTCTAATCGAGTATAAGAAAGTCCCCTGATCGAGTACAACAAAGTCCCCTTATCGAGTCTAACAAATTCCCCTTATCGAGTATAACAAAGTCCCGTTATCGAGTATAACAAAGTCCCCTAATCGAGTTTAACAAAGGCCCCTGGTCGAGTATAACAAAGTCCCTGATCGAGTATAACAAAGTCCCTAGGTCGAGCATACCAAAGCTCCCTCATCGATTATAACAAAGTGCCCCGGTCTAGTATAGCAAAGGGCTCTAATCGAGAAAGACAAAGTCCCCTGATCGAGTACAACAAAGTCCCCTAATCGTGTATAAAAATGTCCCCTGGTCCAGTGAAACAAAGTCCCCTCATCGAGTATAAGAAAGTCCCCTGGCCCGGTATAACAAAGTCCCTAGATCGAGCATACCAAAGTCCCCTGATCGAGTATAACAAAATCCCCCGGTCGAGTATAGCAAAGGGCCCTGATCGTGTTAGACAAAATCACCCTGATCGAGTATAAGAAAGTCAACTGATCGAGTATGACAAAGCCCCCTGGATGAGTATAACAAAGTTCCCTGATCGAGTATAACAAAGTCCCCTGATCGAGTATAACAAATTCCCCTGGTCGAGTATGACAAAGCCCCCTGGATGAGTATAACAGTTCCCTGATCGAGTATAACAAAGTCTCCTGATCGAGTATAACAAAGTCCCCTGGTCCAGTATAACAAAGTCCCCTGATCGAGTATAACATATCCACTGATCGAGTATAACAACGTCTCCTGGCCTAGTTTAACAAAGTCCCCAGATCGAGGATAACAAAGTCCCCTAATCGATTATAACAAAGTCCCCTAGTCGAGTATGACAAAGGGCCCTGATCGAGTAAGACTAATCCCCTCATCGAGTATAACAAAGTCCCCTGATCCTAGTATAAAAAAGCCACTTGGACGAGTATAACAAAGTCCCCTGAACCGAGTATAACAAAGTCCCCTGATCGATTATAACAAAATCCCCCGGTCGAGTATAGCAAAGGGCCCTGATCGTGTAAGACAAAATCACCCTAATCGAGTATAAGAAAGTCAACTGATCGAGTATGACGAAGCCCCCTGGATGAGTATAACAAAATTCCCTGATCGAGTATAACAAAGTCCCCTGATCGAGTATAACAAATTCCCCTGGTCGAGTATGACAAAGCCCCCTGGATGAGTATAACAGTTCCCTGATCGAGTATAACAAAGTCTCCTGATCGAGTATAACAAAGTCCCCTGGTCCAGTATAACAAAGTCCCCTCATCGAGTATAACATATCCACTGATCGAGTATAACAACGTCTCCTGGCCTAGTTTAACAAAGTCCCCAGATCGAGGATAACAAAGTCCCCTAATCGATTATAACAAAGTCCCCTAGTCGAGTATGACAAAGGGCCCTGATCGAGTAAGACTAAGTCCCCTCATCGAGTATAACAAAGTCCCCTGATCTTAGTATAAAAAAGCCACTTGGACGAGTATAACAAAGTCCCCTGAACCGAGTATAACAAAGTCCCCTGATCGAGTATAACATATCCACTGATCGAGTATCACAAAGTCCCTGGTGGAGTATAACAAAGTTCCCTGGTCGAGTATAACAAAGTTTTCTAATCGAGCATAACAAAGGCCCTTGGTCGAGTAAAGCAAAGTCCTCTGATCAAGTATAACAAAGTACCCTGATCTAGTATAACAAAGTCCCCTAATCAAGTAAAACAAAGTCCCCTGATCAAGTATAACAAAGACCCCTGATCGAGTATAACATATCCCCTGATCGAGTATAACAAAGTCCTCTGGTCGAGTATCACAAAGTCCCCTGATCGAGTATAACAAAGTCCCCTGATCGAGTATTACATATCCCCTGATCGAATATAACAAAGTCCCTGGTGGAGTATAACAAAGTCCCCTGATCGAGTATCACAAAGTCTCCTGGTCGAGTATAACAAAGTTTTCTAATCGAGTATAAAAAACCCCATCGTCGAGTATAACAAAGTCCTCTGATCGAGTATAACAAATTCCCCTGATCGAGTATAACATATCACCTGATCGAGTATAACAAAGTCCTCTGGTCGAGTATAACAAAGTCCCCTGATCGAGTATAACAATGTCACCTGGTCGAGTATAACAATGTCCCCTGATCGAGTATAACAAAGGCCCCACATCGAGTATAGCAAAGCCCATTGGTCAAATATAGTAAAGTCCACTCATCGAGTATAACAAAGTTCCCCGATCGAGTATAACAAAGGCCTCTGGTCGAGTAAGACAAAGTTCCCTGATCAAGTATAAAAAAGTCCCCCGTTCGAATATTTCAAAGTCCCCTAATCGAGTATAACAAAGTCCCCTGGTCGAGCATAATAAAGAACCCTCATCGAGTATAACAAAGGCCCCTAATCGAGTATAACAAAGTCTCCTGATCGCGTATAACAAAGTCTCCTGATCGAGTATAACAAACTCCCCTGGTTGAGTATAACAAAGTCCCCTGATCGAGTATAACATATCCCCTGATTGAGTATAACAAAGTCCTCTGGTCGAGTATAAAAAAGTCCCCTGATCGAGTATAACAAAGTCCCCTGGTTGAGTATAACAAAGTCCCCTCATCGTGTATAACAAAGGCCCCTCATCGAGGATAACAACGTCCATTGGTCAAGTATAAAAGAGATCCCTGGTCGAGTATAACAAAGTCCCCTGATCGAGTATAACAAAGGCCCCTGGTCGAGTATAACAAAGTCCCCTGTTCGAGTCTAACAAAAACCCTTATCGAATATAAAAAATTCCCCTTTTCGAGTATAACAAAGTCCCCATATCGAGTATAACAAAGTCCCCTAATCGAGTATAACAAAGGTCCCTGGTCGAGTATAACAAAGTTCCCTGATCGAGTGTAACAAAAGTCCCCTGATCGAGAATAACAAAGTCCCCTAATCGAGTATAAAAATGTCCCCTGGTAAATGTAACAAAGTCCCCTGATCGAGTATAACAAAGTCCCCTAATCAAGTATAACAAAGTCCCCTGATCGAGTATAACAATGGCAGCTCTTCGAGTATAGCAAAGTCCATTGGTCAAATATAGGAAAGTCCACAGATCTAGTATGACAAAGTCCCCTGAATCAAGTATAAAAAAGTCCCCTGGTCGAGTATAACAAAGTCCCCTGATCGAGTATAACAAAGTCCCCTGGTCGAGTATAGCAAAGTTCCCTGATCGAGTATAACAAAGCCCCCTGATCGAGTATAACATATCCTCTGATCGAGTATAACAAAGTCCTCTGGTCGAGTATGACAAAGTCCCCTGATCAAGTATAAAAAAGTCCCCTGGTCGAGTATAACAAAGTCCCCTGATCGAGTATAACAAAGTCCCCTGGTCGAGTATAGCAAAGTCCCCTCATCGAGTATAACAAAGCCCCCTGATCGAGTATAACATATCCTCTGATCGAGTATAACAAAGTCCTCTGGTCGAGTATGAAAAGGCCCCTGGTCGAGTATAACAAAGTCCCTTGATCGAGTGTAACAAAAGTCCCCTGATCAAGTATAACAAAACTCCCATGGTCGAGTAAAACAAAGTCCCCTAATCAAGTATAAAAATGTCCCCTCGTCCAGTGTAACAAAGTCCCCTGATCGAGTATAAAAAAGTCCCCTGGTCGATTATAGCAAGTCCCCTGGTCGAGTATAACAAAGCCCCCTCATCGAGTATAACAAAGGCCACTAATCGAGTATAACAAAGTCCCCTGATCGAGTATAACAAAGTCCCCTTTGGAGTATAACAAAGTCCCCTGATCGAGTATAACAAAGTCCCCTAGTTGAGTATAACAAAGTCCCTTGATCAAGTATAACATATTCCCTGATTGTGGATAACAAAGTCCTCTGGTCGAGTATAAAAAAGTCCCCTGATCGAGTATAACAAAGTCCCCTGGTCGAGTATAACAAAGTCCCCTCATCGAGTATAACAAAGGCCCCTCATCGAGTATAACAAAGTCCATTGGTCAAGGATAAAAAAGTTCCCTGGTCAAGTATAACAAAGTTCCCTAATCGAGTATAACAAAGTCCCCTTGTCGAGTGTAGCAAAGTCCCCTGATCGAGTATAACAAAGCCTCCTGATCGAGTATAACAAAGTCCCCTGATCGAGTATAACAAAGCCCCCTGCTCGAGTATAACAAAGTCCCCTGATCGAGTCCAAAAAAGGCCTCTAATCGAGTATAACAAAGTCCCCTGATCTAGTATAAAAAAGGCCCCTCATCGAGTATAACAAAGGCCCCTCATCGAGTATAAGAAGGTCCCCTGATCGAGTATAATAAAGCCGCCTAATCGAGCATAACAAAGTCCCCTGGTCGAGTATAACAAAGTCCCCTGTTCGAGTCTAACAAAGTCCCCTTATCTAGTATAACAAATTCCCCTTATCGAGTATAACAAAGTCCCCTTATCGAGTATAACAAAGTCCCCTAATCGAGTATAACAAAGGCCCCTGGTCGAGTATAACAAAGTTCCCTGATCGAGTGTAACAAAAGTCCCCTGATCGAGTATAACAAAGCCCCATAGACGAGTATAACAAAGTTCCCTCATCGAGTATAACAAATTCCCCTTATCGAGTATAACAAAGTCCCCTTATCGAGTATAACAAAGTCCCCATGAGTATATAACACAAAGGCCCTGATCGAGTATAACAAGTCCCCTGTTCGAGTCTAACAAAGTCCGCATATCTGGTATAACAAATTCCCCTTATCGAGTATAACAAAGTCCCCTTATCGAGTATAACAAAGTCCCCTAATCGAGTATAACAAAGGCCCCTCGTCGAGTATAACAAAGTTCCCTGATCGAGTGTAACAAAAGTCCCCTGATCGAGTATAACAAAGCCCCATAGACGAGTATAACAAAGTTCCCTCATCGAGTATAACAAAGTCCCCTAGTCGAGTATAACAAAGTCCCCTGGTCCAGTATAACAAAGTCCCCTGATCAAGTATAACATATCCCCTGATAGAGTATAACAACGTCCCCTGGCCCAGTTTAACAAAGTCCCCAGATCGAGCATAACAAAGTCCCCTAATCAATTATAACAAAGTCCCCTGGTCGAGTATAACAAAGGGCCCTGATCGAGTAAGACAAAGTCCCCTCATCGAGTATAGGAAAGTCCTTTGATCCTAGTATAACAATGCCCCCTGGACGAGTATAACAAAGTCCCCTCTACCGAGTATAACAAAGTCCCTTGATCGAGTATAACATATCCCCTGATCAAGTATAACAAAGGCCCTGGTGGAGTATAACAAAGTCCCTGGTCGAGTATAACAAAGTTTTCTAATCGGCATAACAAAGGCCCCTGGTCGAGTATAACAAAGTCCCTGATCGAGTATAACAAAGTCCCCTCATCGAGTATAACATATCCCCTGATCGAGTATAACAAAGTCCCCTGATCGAGTATAACAAAGTCCCCTGGTCGAGTATAACAAAGGGCCCTGATCGAGTAAGACAAAGTCCCCTCATCGAGTATAACAAAGTCCTTTAATCCTAGTATAACAATGCCCCCTGGACGAGTATAACAAAGTCCCCTCTACCGAGTATAACAAAGTCCTTGATCGAGTATAACATATCCCCTGATCAAGTATAACAAAGGCCCTGGTGGAGTATAACAAAGTCCCCTGGTCGAGTATAACAAAGTTTTCTAATCGAGCATAACAAAGGCCCCTGGTCGAGTATAACAAAGTCCTCTGATCAAGTATAACAAAGACCCCTAATCGAGTATAACAAAGTCCCCTAATCAAGTATAACAATGTCCCCTGATCGAGTATAACAAAGTCCCCTCATCGAGTATAACATATCCCCTGATCGAGTATAACAAAGTCCCCTGATCGAGTATAACAAAGTCCCCTGGTCGGGTATAACAAAACCACCTCATCATATATAACAAAGGCCCCTAATCGAGTGTAACAAAGTCCCCTGAATGAGTATAACAAAGTCCTCTGGTTGACTATAACAAAGTCCCCTGATCGAGTATAACATATCCCCTGATCGAGTATAACAAAGTCCCCTGATCGAGAATTACAAAGTCCCCTGATCCTAGTATAACAAAGCCCCCTGGACGAGTATAACAAAGTCCCCTGAACCGAGTATAACAAAGTCCCCTGATCGAGTAAAACATATCCCCTGATCGAGTATAAAAAAGTCCCTGGTGGAGTATAACAAAGTCCCCTGGTCGAGTATAACAAAGTTTTCTAATCGAGTATAACAAAGGCCCCTGGTTGAGTATAACAAAGTCCTATGATCAAGTATAACAAAGCCCCCTAATCGAGTAAAACAAAGTCCCCTGATCGAGTTTAACATATCCCCTGATCGAGTATAACAAAGTCCTCTGGTCGAGTATATCAAAGACCCCTGAACGAGTATAACAAAGTCCCCTGGTCGTGTATAACAAAGCCCAGTGATCGAGTTCAACAAAGGCCCCTCATCGAGTATAGCAAAGTCCATTGGTCAAATATAGGAAAGTCCACTGATCGAGAATGACAAAGTCCCCTGATCAAGTATAAAAAAGTCCCCTCGTCGAGTATAACGAAGCAACTCATCGAGTATAACAAATTCCCCTGGTCGAGTATAGCAAAGTCCCCTGGTCGAGTATAACAAAGCCCCCCTCATCGAGTATAACAAAGGCCCCAAATCGAGTATAACAGAGTCCCCTGATTTAGTATAACAAAGTCCCCTGATCGAGTATAACAAAGTCCTCTGGTTGAGTACAACAAAGTCCCCTGATCAAGTATAACATATCCCCTGATCGAATATAAAAAAGTCCGTTTGCCCAGTATAATAAAGTCCCTGGATCGAGCATACCAAAGTCCACTGATCGATTATAACAAAGTCCCCCGGTCGAGTATAGCAAAGGGCCCCGATGGAGTAAGACAAAGTCATCTGAACGAGTATAACAAAGTTTCCTGATCGAGAATAACATATCCCCTGATGGAGTATAACAACGTCTCCTGGCCCAGTTTAACAAAGTGCCCAGATCGAGCATAACAAAGTCCACTAATCGATTATAACAAAGTCCCCTAGTCGAGTATAACAAAGGGTCCTGATTGAGTATGACAAAGTCCCCTCATCGAGTATAACAAAGTCCTTTGATCCTAGTATAACAATGCCCCCTGGACGAGTATAACAAAGTCCCCTCTACCGAGTATAACAAAGTCCCTTGATCGAGTATAACATATCCCCAGATCAAGTATAACAAAGGCCCTGGTGGAGTATAACAAAGTCCCCTGGTCGAGTATAACAAAGTTTTCTAATCGAGCATAACAAAGGCCCCTCGTCGAGTATAACAAAGTCCTCTGATCAAGTATAACAAAGACCCCTAATCGAGTATAACAAAGTCCCCTAATCAAGTATAACAATGTCCCCTGATCGAGTATAACAAAATCCCCTCATCGAGTATAACATATCCCCTGATCGAGTATAACAAAGTCCCCTGATCGAGTATAACAAAATCCCCTGGTCGAGTATAACAAAACCCTCTCATCAAATATAACAAAGGCCCCTAATCGAGTATAACAAAGTCCCCTGAATGAGTATAACAAAGTTCTCTGGTTGAGTATAACAAAGTCCCCTGATCGAGTATAACATATCCCCTGATCGAGTATATCAAAGTCCTCTGGTCGTGTATAACAAAGTCCCCTGATCGAGTATAACAAAGGCCCCTCATTGAGTAGAACAAAGTCCATTGGTCAAGTATAAAAAAGTCCCCTGGTTCGAGTATAACAAAGTCCCCTAATCGAATATAACAAAGTCCTCTGGTCGAGTATAAAAAAGTCCCCTGATCGAGTATAACAAAGTCCCTCCTCGAGTATAACAAAGTCCCCTCATCGAGTATAACAAAGTCCCCTAATCGAATATAACAAAGTCCTCTGGTCAAGTATAAAAAAGTCCCCTGGTCGAGTATAACAAAGTCCCCGGTTCGTGTATAACAAAGTCCCCTGGTCGAGTATAGCAAAGTTCCCTGATCAAGTATAACAAAGCCTCCTGATCGAGTATAACAAAGTCCCCTGATCGAATATAACAAAGTCCCCTGATCGAGTATAAAAAAGTTCCCTGGTCGAGTAAGACAAAGTCCCCTGATCGAGTATAACAAAGGCCCCTCATCGAGTCCAAAAAAGGCCCCTCATCGAGTATAAGAAAGTCCCCTGATCGAGTATAACAAAGCCGCCTAATCGAGTATAACAAAGTCCCCTGGTCGAGTATAACAAAGTTCCCTGTTCGAGTATAACAAAGTCCCCTGGTCGAGTATAGCAAAGTCACCTGATCGAATATAACAAAGCCTCCTGATCGAGTATAACAGAGTCCCCTAATCGAGTATAACAAAGCCTCCTGCTCGAGTATAACAAAGTCCCCTGGTCGAGTATAGCAAAGTCCCCTGATCGAGTATAACAAAGCCTCCTGATCGAGTATAACAAAGTCCCCTGATCGAGTATAACAATGCCCCCTGCTCGAGTATAACAAAGTCCCCTAATCGAGTCCAAAAAAGGCCTCTAATCGAGTATAACAAAGTCCCCTGATCTAGTATAACAAAGGCTCCTTATCGAGTATAACAAAGTCCCCTCATCGAGTATAACAAAGTCCTCTGATGCTAGTATAACAAAGCCCCCTGGACGAGTATAACAAAGTCCCCTGATCGAGTATAACAAAATCCCCTGGTCGAGTATAACAAAACCCTCTCATCAAATATAACAAAGGCCCCTAATCGAGTATAACAAAGTCCCCTGAATGAGTATAACAAAGTTCTCTGGTTGAGTATAACAAAGTCCCCTGATCGAGTATAACATATCCCCTGATCGAGTATATCAAAGTCCTCTGGTCGTGTATAACAAAGTCCCCTGATCGAGTATAACAAAGGCCCCTCATTGAGTAGAACAAAGTCCATTGGTCAAGTATAAAAAAGTCCCCTGGTTCGAGTATAACAAAGTCCCCTAATCGAATATAACAAAGTCCTCTGGTCGAGTATAAAAAAGTCCCCTGATCGAGTATAACAAAGTCCCTGCTCGAGTATAACAAAGTCCCCTCATCGAGTATAACAAAGTCCCCTAATCGAATATAACAAAGTCCTCTGGTCAAGTATAAAAAAGTCCCCTGGTCGAGTATAACAAAGTCCCCGGTTCGTGTATAACAAAGTCCCCTGGTCGAGTATAGCAAAGTTCCCTGATCAAGTATAACAAAGCCTCCTGATCGAGTTTAACAAAGTCCCCTGATCGAATATAACAAAGTCCCCTGATCGAGTATAAAAAAGTTCCCTGGTCGAGTAAGACAAAGTCCCCTGATCGAGTATAACAAAGGCCCCTCATCGAGTCCAAAAAAGGCCCCTCATCGAGTATAAGAAAGTCCCCTGATCGAGTATAACAAAGCCGCCTAATCGAGTATAACAAAGTCCCCTGGTCGAGTATAACAAAGTCCCCTGTTCAAGTATAACAAAGTCCCCTGGTCGAGTATAGCAAAGTCCCCTGATCGAATATAACAAAGCCTCCTGATCGAGTATAACAGAGTCCCCTAATCGAGTATAACAAAGCCTCCTCCTCGAGTATAACAAAGTCCCCTGGTCAAGTATAGCAAAGTCCCCTGATCGAGTATAACAAAGCCTCCTGATCGAGTATAACAAAGTCCCCTGATCGAGTATAACAAAGCCCGCTGCTCGAGTATAACAAAGTCCCCTAATCGAGTCCAAAAAAGGCCTCTAATCGAGTATAACAAAGTCCCCTGATCTAGTATAACAAAGGCTCCTTATCGAGTATAACAAAGTCCCCTGGTCGAGTATAACAAAGGTTCCTCATCGAGTAAGACAAAGTCCCCTCATCGAGTATAACAAAGTCCTCTGATGCTTGTATAACAAAGCCCCCTGGACGAGTATAACAAAGTCCCCTGAACCGAGTATAACAAAGTCCCCTGATCGAGTATAACATATCCCCTGATCGAGTATAACAAGTCCCTGGTGGAGTATAAGAAAGTCCCCTGGTCGAGTATAACAAAGTTTTCTAATCGAGCATAACACAGGCCCCTGGTCGAGTATAATAAAGTCCTCTAATCAAGTATAACAAAGTCCCCTGATCGAGTATAACAAAGTCTCCTAATCAAGTATAACAAAGTCCCCTGACGAGTATAACAAAGTCCCCTGATCGAGTATAACATATCACCTGATCGATTATAACAAAGTCCCCTGTTCTAGTATAACAAAGTCCCCTGTTCGAGTCTTACATTAAATCCCCTGATCGAGTATAACAAAAGTCCAGTGATCGAGTATAACAAAGTCCCCTGATCGAGTATAAAAACGTCCCCTGGCCCGGTATAACAAAGTCCCCATATCGAGCATAACAAAGTACCCTGATCGATTATAACAAAGTCCCCTGGTCGAGTATAGCAAAGGGCCCTGATCGAGTAAGACAAAGTCCTCTGATCGAGTATAACAAAGTCCCCTGATCGAGTATAAAAAAGCCCCCTGGTCGAGTATAGCAAAGTCCCCTGATCGAGAATAACAAAGCGTCCTCATGGAGTATAACAAAGTTCCCTAATCGAGTATAACAAAGACCCCTCATCGAGTATAACAAAGTTCATTGGTCAAGTATAAAAATGTTCCCTTGTCGACTACAACAAAGCCCCCTGCTCGAGTATAAAAAAGTCCGCTAATCGAGTATAACAAAGGCCCCTGTTCGAGTATAACAAAGTCCCCTGATCGAGTGTAATAAAAGTCCCCTAATCGAGTATAACAAAGTCCCCTAATCGAGTATAAAAATGTCCTCTGGTCCAGTGTAACAAAGCCCCCTGATCGAGTATAAAAAAGCCCCCTTGCCCAGAAT
Source organism: Homarus americanus (assembly GCF_018991925.1). Taxonomy (NCBI): domain Eukaryota; kingdom Metazoa; phylum Arthropoda; class Malacostraca; order Decapoda; family Nephropidae; genus Homarus; species Homarus americanus. Next base: position 22,256 of record NW_024747841.1, on the reverse strand, counting down.
AAAAAAGTCCCTAGATCGAGCATACCAAAGACCCCTCATCGATTATAACAAAATCTCCCGGTCGAGTATAGCAAAGGGCCCTCATCGAGTAAAACAAAGTCCCCTGATCGAGTATAACAAAGTCCCCTGATCGAGTATAACAAAAGCCCCTGGATGAGTATAACAAAGTTCCCTGATCGAGTATAACAAAGTCCCCTGATCGAGTATAACAAAGTCCCCTTCTCCAGTATAACAAAGTCCCCTGATCGAGTATAACATATCCCCTGATCGAGTATAACAACGTCTCCTGGCCCAGTTTAACAAAATCCCCAGATCGAGCATAACAAAGTCCCCTAATCGATTATAACAAAGTCCCATGGTCGAGTATAACAAAGGGCCCTGATCGAGTAAGACAAAGTCCCCTCATCGATTATAACAAAGTCCTCTGATGCTAGTATAACAATGCCCCCTGGACGAGTATAACAAAGTCCCCTGAACCGAGTATAACAAAGTCCCCTGATCGAGTATAACATATCCCCTGATCGAGTATAACAAGTTCCTGGTGGAGTATAACAAAGTCCCCTGGTCGAGTATAACAAAGTCTTCTGATCAAGTATAACAAAGTCCCCTGATCGAGTATAACAAAGTCCCCTAATCAAGTATAACAAAGTCCCCTGATCGAGTATAACAAAGTCCCCTGATCGAGTATAACATATCCCTTGATCGAGTATAACAAATTTCCCTGGTCGAGTATAACAAAGTCCCCTGATAGAGTATAACAAAGACCCCTCATCGAGTATTGCAATGTCCATCGGTCAAATATAGGAAAGTCCACTGATCGAGTATGACAAAGTCCCCTGATCAAGTATAAAAAAGTTCCCTGGTCGAGTATAACAAAGTCCCCTGATCGAGTATAACATATCCCCTGATCGAGTATAACAAGTTCCTGGTGGAGTATAACAAAGTCCCCTGGTCGGGTATAACAATGTTTTCTAATCGAGCATAACAAAGGCCCCTGGTCGAGTATAACAAAGTCCTCTGATCAAGTACAACAAAGTCCCTGATCGAGTATAACAAAGTCCCCTAATCAAGTATAACAAAGTCCCCTGATCGAGTATAACAAAGTTCTCTGATCGAGTATAACATATCCCCTGATCGAATATAACAAAGTCCCTTGGTCGAGTATAACAAAGTCCCCAGTTCGAGTCTAACATTAAATCCCCTTATCGAGAATAACATTTTCCCCTTATCGAGTATAGCAAAGTCCCCTTATCGAGTATAACAAAGTCCCCTGATCGAGTATAACAAAGGCGTCTGGTCGAGTATAACAAAGTCCTCTGATCAAGTATAACAAAGTCCCCTGATCGAGTATAAAAAAGTCCCCTGGCCCGGTATAACAAAGTCCCCATATCGAGCATAACAAAGTCCCCTGATCGATTATAACAAAGTCCCCTGGTCGAGTATAGCAAAGGGCCCTGATCATCTAAGACAAAGTCCTCTGATCGAGTATAACAAAATCCCCTGATCGAGTATAAAAAAGCCCCCTAGACGAGTATAACAAAGTCCCCTGATCGAGTATAACAAAGTCCCATAATCGAGTATAAAAAAGCCCGCTGGTCGAGTATAACAAAGTCCCCTGGTCGAGTATAGTAAAATCCCCTGACCGAGTATAACAAAGCCTCCTGATCGAGTATAACAAAGTCCCCTGATCGAGTATAACAAAGCCCCCTGCTCGAGTATAACAAAGTCCCCTAATCGAGTCCAAAAAAGGCCTCTAATCGAGTATAACAAAGTCCCCTGATCTAGTATAACAAAGGCCCCTGATCGAGTATAACAAAGGCCCCTCATCGAGTTTAAGAAAGTCCCCTGATCGAGTATAACAAAGCCGCCTAATCGAGTATAACAAAGTCCCCTGGTCGAGTATAACAAAGTCCCCTGTTCGAGTCTAACAAAGTCCCCTTATCGAGTATAACAAATTCCCCTTATCGAGTATAACAAAGTCCCCATATCGAGTATAACAAAGTCCCCTAATCGAGTATAATAAAGGCCCCTTGTCGAGTATAACAAAGTCCCCCGATCGAATGTAACAAAAGTCCCCTAATCGAGTATAACAAAGTCCCCTAATCGAGTATAAAAATGTCCTCTGGACCAGTGTAACAAGGTTCCTTGATCGAGTATAAAAAAGTCCCCTTGCCCAGGATAACAAAGTCCCTAGATCGAGCATACCAAAGACCCCTGATCGATTATAACAAAGTCCCCTTGTCGAGTATAGCAAAGGGCCCTGATCGAGTAAGACAAAGTCCCCTGATCGAGTATAACAAAGTCCCCTGATCGAGTATAACAAAACCCTTGGATGAGTATAACAAAGTTTCCTAATCGAGTATAACAAAGTCCCCAGATCGAGTATAACAAAGTCCCCTGCTACAGTATAACAAAGTCCCCTGATCGAGTATAACATATCCCCTGATCGAGTATAACAACGTCTCCTGGCCCAGTTTAACAAAGTCCCCAGATCGAGCATAACAAAGTCCCCTAATCGATTATAACAAAGTCCCCTGGTCGAGTATAACAAAGTCCCCTGATTGAGTACAACATATCCCCTGATCGAGTATAACAAGTCCCTGGTGGAGTATATTAAAGTCCCCTGGTCGAGTATAACAAAGTTTTCTAATCGAGCATAACAAAGGCCCCTGGTCGAGTATAACAAAGTCCTCTGATCAAGTATAACAAAGTCCCCTGATCGAGAATAACAAAGTCCCCTAATCAAGTATAACAAAGTCCCCTGATCGAGTATAACAAAGTCCCCTGATCGAGTATAACATATCCCCTCATCGAGTATAACAAAGTCCCCTGGTCGAGTATAACAAAGTCCCCTGATCGAGTATAACAAAGACCCCTCATCGAGTATAGCAAAGTCCATCGGTCAAATATAGGAAAGTCCACTGATCGAGTATGACAAAGTCCCCTGATCAGTATAAAAAAGTCCCCTGGTGAGTATAACAAAGTCCCCTGATCGAGTATAACAAAGTCCCCTGGTCGAGTATAACAAAACCCCTCATCAAGTATAACAAAGGCCCCTAATCGAGTATAACAAAGTCCCCTGATTGAGTATAACAAAGTCCCCTGATCGAGTATAACAAAGTCCTCCGGTTGAGTATAACAAAGTCCCGTGATCGAGTATAACATATCCCCTGATAGAGTATAACAAAGTCCTCTGGTCGAGTATAAAAAAGTCCCCTAATCGAGTATAACAAAGTCCCCTGCTCGAGTATAACAAATGCCCCTGATCGACTATAACAAAGGGCCTTCATCGAGTATAAGAAAGTCCATTGGTCAAGTATAAAAAAGTCCCCTGGTCGAGTATAACAAAGTCCCCTCATCGTGTATAACAAAGTCCCCTGGTCGAGTATAGCAAAGTCCCATGATCAAGTATAACAAAGCCTTCTGATCGAGTATAACAAAGTCCCCTGATCGAATATAACAAAGCCCCCTGCACGAGTATAAGAAAGTCCTCTGATCGAGTATAACAAAGTCTCCTCATCGAGTATTACAAAGGACCCTCATCGAGTCTAAAAAAGGCCCCTAATCAAGTATAACAAAGTCCCCTGATCGAGTATAACAAAGTCCCCTAATCGAGTATAACAAAGCCCCCTGGACGAGTATAACAAAGTTCCCTGATCGAGTATAACAAAGTCCCCTGGTCCAGTATAACAAAGTCCCCTGATCGAGTATAACATATCCCCTAATCGAGTATTACAAAGTCTCCTGGCCCAGTATAACAAAGTCCCCAGATCGAGCGTAACAAAGTCCCCTGATCGACTATAACAAAGTCCCCAGGTCGAGTATAACAAAGGCCCTGATCGAATGAGACAAAGTCCCCTGATCGAGTATAACAAAGTCCCCTGATCGAGTATAACAAAGCTCCCTGGACGAGTATAACAACAACCCCTGATCGTGTATAACAAAGTCCCCTGATCGAGTATTACATATCCCCTGATCGAATATAACAAAGTCCCTGGTGGAGTATAACAAAGTCCCCTGATCGAGTATCACAAAGGCCACTAATCGAGTATAACAAAGTCTCCTGATCGGAGTATAACAAAGGCCCCTGGTCGAGTATAACAAAGTCCCTTGATCGAGTGTAACAAAAGTCCCCTGATCAAGTATAACAAAGTCCCCTGATCGAGTATAAAAATGTCCCCTGGTCCAGTGTAACAAAGTACCCTGATCGAGTATAAAAAAGTTCCCTGGCCCAGTATAACAAAGTCCCTAGATCGAGCATACCAAAGTTCCCTGATCGAGTATAACAAAGTCCCCTGATCGAGTATAACAAAGCCCCCTAGACGAGTATAACAAAGTTCCCACATCAAGTATAAAAAAGTTCCCTAATCGAGTATAACAAAGCCCCTGGTCCAGTATAACAAAGTCCCCTGATCAAGTATAACATATCCCCTGATAGAGTATAACAACGTCTCCTGGCCCAGTTTAACAAAGTCACCAGATCGAGCGTAACAAAGTCCCCTAATCGATTATAACAAAGTCCCCTGGTCGAGTATAACAAAGGCCCCTGATTGAGTAAGACAAAGTCCCCTGATCGAGCATCACAAAGTCCCCTGAACCGAGTATAACAAAGTCCCCTGATCGAGTAAAACATATCCCCTGATCGAGTATAAAAAAGTCCCTGGTGGAGTATAACAAAGTCCCCTGGTCGAGTATAACAAAGTTTTCTAATCGAGTATAACAAAGGACCCTGGTTGAGTATAACAAAGTCCTCTGATCAAGTATAACAAAGTCCCCTAATCGAGTAAAACAAAGTCCCCTGATCGAGTATAACATATCCCCTGATCGAGTATAACAAAGTCCTCTGGTCGAGTATAACAAAGACCCCTGAACGAGTATAACAAAGTCCCCTGGTCGTGTATAGCAAAGTCCAGTGATCGAGTATAACAAAGGCCACTCATCGAGTATAGCAAAGTCCATTGGTCAAATAGGGAAAAGTCCACTGATCGAGTATGACAAAGTCCCCTGATCAAGTATAAAAAAGTCCCCTCGTCGAGTATAACAAAGCCCCCTGATCGATTATAACAAAGTCCCCAGATCGAGCATAACAATGTCCCCTAATCGATTACAACAAAGTCCCTTGTTCGAGTATAACAAAGGGCCCTGATCGAGTAAGACAAAGTCCCCATGGAGCATAACAAAGTCCCCTAATCGATTATAACAAAGTCCCCTGGTCGAGTATAACAAAGTCCCTTGATCGAGTATAACAAAGTCCATTGGTCAAATATAGGAAAGTCCACTAATCGAGTATAACAAAGTCCCAGATCGCGCATAACAAAGTCCCCTGATCGATTACAAAAAGTTCCCTGGTCGAGTATAGCAAAGGGACTGATCGAGTAAGACAAAGTCCCCTGATCGAGTATAACACAGTCCCCTAATCGAGTATAACAACGTTCCCTGATCGAGTATTACAAAGTCTCATGGCCCAGTATAACAAAGTCCCCTCGAGTATAAAAAAGGCCCTGATCGAGTAAGACAAAATCCCCTGATCGAGTATAACAAAGTCCCCTAATCGAGTATGATAAAGCCGCCTACTCGAGTATAACAAAGTCGAGTGTAGCAAAGTCCACTGAAGGAGTATAACAAAGCCTCCACATCGAGTATAAGAAAGTCCCCTGATCGAGTATAACAAAGCCGCTTAATCGAGTATAACAAAGTCCCCTGGTCGAGTATAGCAAAGTCCCCTGTTCGAGTCTAACAAAGTCCCCTTATCGAGTATAACAAATTCCCCTTATCGAATATAACAAAGTCCCCTTATCGAGTATAACAAAGTCCCCTAATCGAGTATAACAAAGGTCCCTGGTCGAGTATAACAAAGTTCCCTGATCGAGTGTAACAAAAGTCACCTGATCGAGAATAACAAAGTCCCATAATCAAGTATAAAAATATCCCCTGGTCTAGTGTAACAAATTCCCCTGATCGAGTATAACAAAGTCCCCTAATCAAGTATGACAAAGTCCCCTGATCAAGTATAACAAAGTCCATTGGTCAAATATAGGAATGTCCACAGATCGAGTATGACAAAGTCCCCTGATCAAGTATAAAAAAGTCCCCTGGTCGAGTATAGCAATGTCCCCTGGTCGAGTATAACAACGTCCCTTGATCGAGTGTAACAAAAGTCCCCTGATCAAGTATAACAAAACTCCCCTGATCGAGTAAAACAAAGTCCCCTAATCAAGTATAAAAATGTCCCTTGGTCCAGTGTAACAAAGTCCCCTGATCGAGTATAACAATTTCCCCTAATCAAGTATAACAAAGTCCCCTGATCAAGTATAACAAAGGCCCCTCATAGAGTATAACAAAGTCCATTGGTCAAATATAGGAAAGTCCACAGATCGAGTATGACAAGGTCCCCTGATCAGGTATAACAAAGCCCCCTGATCGAGTATAACATATCCTCTGATCGAGTATAACAAAGTCCTCTGGTCGAATATGACAAAGGCCCCTGGTCGAGTATAACAAAGTCCCTATATCGAGTGTAACAAAAGTCCCCTGATCATGTATAACAAAACTCCCCTGATCGAGTAATACAAAGTCCCCTAATCAAGTATAAAAATGTCCCCTGGTCCAGTGTAACAAAGTCCCCTGATCGAGTATAAAAATGTCCCATGGTCGATTATAGCAAGTCCCCTGGTCGAGTATAACAAAGCCCCCTCATCGAGTATAACAAAGGCCACTAATCGAGTATAACAAAGTCCCCTGATCGAGTATAACAAAGTCCCCTTTAGAGTATAACAAAGTCCCCTGATCGAGTATAACAAAGTCCCCTAGTTGAGTATAACAAAGTCCCTTGATCAAGTATAACATATTCCCTGATTGTATATAACAAAGTCCTCTGGTCGAGTATAAAAAAGTCCCCTGATCGTTTATAACAAAGTCCCCCGGTCGAGTAGAGCAAAGGGCCCTGATCGAGTAAGACAAAGTCCCCTGATCGAGTATAACAAAGTCCCATGATCGAGTATAAAAAAGCCCCCGAGACGAGTAAAACAAAGTCGTCTGATCGAGTATAACAAAGTCCCCTAATCGAGTATAACAAAGACCCCTGGTCGACTATAGCAAAGTCCCCTGGTCGAGTATAACAATGCCTCCTCATCGAGTATAACAAAGTCCCCTAATCAAGTATAACAAAGTCCCCTAATCGAGTATAACAAAGACCCTGGTCGAGTATAACAAAGTCCCTTAATCGAGTATAAAAAAGTCCCATGGTCGACTATAGCAAAGTCCCCTGGTCTAGTATAACAAAGGCCCCTCATCGAGTATAACAAACTCCATTGGTCAAGTATAAAAAAGTTCCCTGGTCGAGTATAACAAAGTCCCCTAATCGAGTATAACAAAGTCCTTTTCGAGTATAAGCCAAAGTCCTGATGGAATTGACAAAGCCTCTGATCGGAAGTATCGCAAGTCCCTAATCGAGCTATAACAAAGCCCCTGTTCGAGTATAACTTAGATCCCCTGATCGAGTACAGCAAGAATCCCATCGCCGAGTATAAGCCTTTCGTCCGGGTAGCAAGTCCCTGATCGAGTATAACAAGTCCCCTGTTCGAGTCTAACAAAGTCCCTTATCGAATATAACAAATTTCCCTTATCGAGTATAACAAGTCACACTTATCGAGTATAACAAAGTCCCTAATCGAGTATAACAAAAGAGGCCCTGGTCGAGTATAACAAGGAATTCCTGATCTTGTGTAAAAAGGAATACCGATCGAGAATAACAAAGTCCCTAATCGGGCATAAAAATGTCTAGTTCAGTGTAACAAAGTCCTGATCGAGTATAACAAAGTTCCCTAATCAAGTATAACAAAGTCCCCTGATCGAGTTTAACAAAGTCGCCTGATCGAGTATAACATATCCTCTGATCGAGTATAACAAAGTCCTCTGGCCGAGTATAAAAAAGTCCACTGATCGAGTATAACAAAGTCCCCTGGTCGAGTATAACAAAGTCCCCTGATCGAGTATAACCAAGGCCCCTCATCGAGTTTAGCAAAGTCCATTGGTTAAATATAGGAAAGTCCACTGATCGAGTATAACAAAGTCCCAGATCGAGCATAACAATATCCCCTGATCGATTATAACAAAGTCCCCTGGTCGAGAATAGCAAAGGGCCCTGATCGAGTAAGACAAAGTCCCCTGATCGAGTATAACAAAGTCCCCTAATCGAGTATAACAAAGCCCCCTGGACGAGTATAACAAAGTTCCCTGATCGAGTATAACAGAGTCCTATGATCGAGTATAATAAAGTCCCCTGGTCCAGTATAACAAAGTCCCCTGATCGAGTATAACATATCCCCTGATCGAGAATTACAAAGTCGCCTGGCCCAGTATAACAAAAACCCCAGATCGAGCGTAACAAAGTCCCCTGATCGATTATAACAAAGTCCCCTGGTCGAGTATAACAAAGGCCCTGCCAAGAATGAGACAAAGTCCCGTGATCGAGTATAACAAAGCCACCTGGACGAGTATAACAAAGACCCCTGATCGTGCATAACAAAGTCTCCTGATCGAGTATTACATATCCCCTGATCAAATATAAGAAAGTCCCTGGTGGAGTATAAGAAAGTCCCCTGATCGAGTGTAACAAAAGTCCCCTGATCAAGAATAACAAAGTCCCCTGATCGAGTATAAAAATGTCCCCTGGTCCAGTGTAACAAAGTCTCCTGATCGAGTATAAAAAAGTTCCTGGCCCAGTATAACAAAGTCCCTAGATCGAGCATACCAAAGTTCACTGATCGAGTATAGCAAAGTCCCCTGATCGAGTATAACAAAGCCCCCTAGACGAGTATAACAAAGTTCCCTCATCGAGTAAAACAAAGTCCCCTAATCGAGTATAACAAAGTCCCCTGGTCCAGTATATCAAAGTCCCCTGATCAAGTATAACATATCCCCTGATAGAGTATAACAACGTCTCCTGGACCAGTTTAACAAAGTCCCCAGATCGAGCATAACAAAGTCTCCTAATCGATTATAACAAAGTCCCCTGGTCGAGTATAACAAAGGGGCCCGATCGAGTAAGACAAAGTCCCTGATCGAGCATAACAAAGTCCCCTGTTCCTAGTATAACAAAGCCCCCTGGACGAGTATAACAAAGTCCCCTGAACCGAGTATAACAAAGTCCCCTGATCGAGTAAAACATATCCCCTGATCGAGTATAAAAAAGTCCCTGGTGGAGTATAACAAAGTCCCCTGGTCGAGTATAGCAAAGTCCCCTCATCGAGTATAACAAAGGCCCCTCATCGAGTATAACAAAGTCCTCTGATCAAGTATAACAAAGTCCCCTAATCAAGTATAACAAAGTCCCCTAATAGAGTATAACAAAGGCCCCTGGTCGAGTATAACAAAGTCCCCTGATCGAGTGTAACAAAAGTCCCCTGATCGAGTATAACAAAGTCCCCTGATCGAGTATAAAAATGTCCCCTGGTCCAGTGTAACAAAGTGCCCTGATCGAGTATAAAAAAGTTCCCTGGCCCAGTATAATAAAGTCCCTAGATCGAGCATACCAAAGTCCCCTGATCGTTTATAACAAAGTCCCCCGGTCGAGTATAGCAAAGGGCCCTGATCGAGAAAGACAAAGTCCCCTGATCGAGTATAACAAAGTCCCATGATCGAGTATACAAAAGCCCCCTAGACGAGTATAACAAAGTCGTCTGGTCGAGTATAACAAAGTCCCCTAATCGAGTATAACAAAGTCCCCTGGTCGACTATAGCAAAGTCCCCTGGTCGAGTATAACAAAGCCTCCTCATCGAGTATAACAAAGTCCCCTAATCGAGTATATCAAAGTCCCCTAATCGAGTATAACAAAGATCCTGGTCGAGTATAACAAAGTCCCTTAATCGAGAATAACAAAGTCCCCTGGTTGACTATAGCAAAGTCCCCTGGTCGAGTATAACAAAGGCCCCTCATCGAGTATAACAAACTCCATTGGTCAAGTATAAAAGTTCCCTGGTCGAGTATAACAAAGTCCCCTAATCGAGTATAACAAAGCCCCCTTTTCGAGTATAGCAAAGTCCCCTGATGGAGTATGACAAAGCCTCCTGATCGAGTATAACAAAGTCCCCTAATCGAGCATAACAAGGCCCCCTGTTCGAGTATAACGAAGTCCCCTGGTCGAGTATAGCAAAGTCCTCTCATCGAGTATAACAAAGCCTCCTGATCGAGTATAACAAAGTCCCCTGATCGAGTATAACAAAGTCCCCTGTTCGAGTCTAACAAAGTCCCCTTCTCGAGTATAACAAATTCCCCTTATCGAGTATAACAAAGTCCCCTTATCGAGTATAACAAAGTCCCCTAATCGAGTATAACAAAGGCCCCTGGTCGAGTATAACAAAGTTCCCTGATCGAGTGTAACAAAAGTCCACTGATCGAGAATAACAAAGTCCCCTAATCGAGCATAAAAATGTCCCCTGGTTCAGTGTAACAAAGTCCAATGATCGAGTATAACAAAGTCCCCTAATCAAGTATAACAAAGTCCCCAGATCGAGTTTAACAAAGTCGCCTGATCGAGTATAACATATCCTCTGATCGAGTATAACAAAGTCCTCTGGCCGAGTATGACAAAGTCCCCTGATCGAGTATAACAAAGTCCCCTGGTCGAGTATAACAAAGTCCCCTGATCGAGTATAACCAAGGCCCCTCATCGAGTTTAGCAAAGTCCATTGGTCAAATATAGGAAAGTCCACTGATCGAGTATAACAAAGTCCCAGATCGAGCATAACAATGTCCCCTGATCGATTATAACAAAGTCCCCTCGACGAGTATAACAAAGACCCCTGATCGTGTATAACAAAGTCCCCTGATCAAGTATTACATATCCCCTGATCAAATATAAGAAAGTCCCTGGTTGAGTATAAGAAAGACCCCTGATCGAGTGTAACAAAAGTCCCCTGATCAAGAATAACAAAGTCCCCTGATCGAGTATAAAAATGTCCCCTGGTCAAGTGTAACAAAGTCCCCTGATCGAGTATAAAAAAGTTCCCTGGCCCAGTATAACAAAGTCCCTAGATCGAGCATACCAAAGTTCCCTGATCGAGTATAGCAAAGTCCTCTGGTCGAGTATGACAAAGTCCCCTGATAGAGTATAACAAAGTCCCCTGGTTGAGTATAACAAAGTCCCCTGATCGAGTATATCATATCTCCTGATTGAGTATAACAAAGTCCTCTGGTCGAGGATAAAAAAGTCCCCTGATCGAGTATAACAAAATCCCATGGTCGATTATAACAAAGCCCCCTCATCGAGTATAACAAAGGCCCCTCATCGAGTATAACAAAGTCCATTGGTCAAGTATAAAAAAGATCCCTGGTCGAGTATAACAAAGTCCCCTAATCGAGTATAACAATGTCCCCTGGTCGAGTATAGCAAAGTCCCCTGATCGAGTATAACAAAGCCTCCTGATCGAGTATAACAAAGTCCCATGATCGAGTATAACAAAGCCCAATGCTCGAATACTGTAATCCTGGTCATGTAGCAAGGCCTCATCGAGTATAGCAAAGTCCATTGAGTCAAAATTATAAGCAAGAGTCCCTAATCGGAAATTAACAAGTCCTGATTGGAAGCTATAGCAAAGTCCCTGGTCGGAAAATATGGTATATAAATAGGTATAAGCAATTACTAATCAGTATAGCAGAAGTCCCCTAATACGAGTATAACAAGGGCCTGGTCGAGAGTATAACGAGTCCCTTAATCGGGTATAACAAAGTCCTGGTCGACTATAGCAAGTCCTGGTCGAGGTACAACAAAGCCTCCTCATCCCGAGAGTATAACAAAGTCCCCTAATCGAGTATAACAAAGTCCCCTAATCGAGTATAACAAAGTCCCTGGTCGAGTATAACAAAGTCCCTTAATCGAGTATAACAAATTCCCCTGGTCGACTATAGCAAAGTCCCCTGGTCGAGTATAACAAAGGTCCCTCATCGAGTATAACAAACTCCATTGGTCAAGTATAAAAATGTTCCCTGGTCGAGTATAACAAAGTCCCCTAATCGAGTATAACAAAGTCCCCTTTTCCAGTATAACAAAGTCCCCTGGTCGAGTATAGCAAAGTCCCCTCATCGATTATAACAAAGCCTCCTGATCGAGTATAACAAAGTCCCCTGATCGAGTATAACAAAATCCCCTGATCGAGTATGCCAAAGCCCCCTGCTCGAGTATAACAAAGTCTCCTGATCGAGTCCAAAAAAGGCGTCAAATATAGAGTATAAGAAAGTCCCCTGATCGAGTATAACAAAGCCGCCGTATCGAGTATAACAAAGTCCCGTGGTCGAGTGTAACATATCCCCTGATCGAGTATAACAAAGTCCCTGGTGGAGTATAACAAAGTCCCCTGGTCGAGTATAACAAAGTTTTCTAATCGAGCATAACAAAGGCCCCTTGTCGAGTATAACAAAGTCCCCTAATCAAGTATAACAAAATCCCCTGATCGAGTATAGCAAAGTCCTCTGTTCGAGTATAACATATCCCCTGATCGAGTATAACAAAATCCCCTGGTCCAGTTTAACACAGTCCCATTATCGAGTATAACAAAGTCCCCTAATCGAGTATAACAAAGTCCCCTGATCGAGTATAAAAATGTCCCCTGGTCCAGTGTAACAAAGTCCCCTGACCGAATATAAAAAAGTCCGCTTGCCCAGTATAATAAAGTCCCTAGATCGAGCATACCAAAGTCCACTGATCGATTATAACAAAGTCTCCCGGTCGAGTATAGCAAACGGCCCTGATCGAGTAAGACAAAGTCATCTGATCGAGTATAACAAAGTCCTCTGATCGAGTATAACAAAGCCCCCTGGATGAGTATAACAAAGTCCCCTGGTCCAGTATAACAAAGTCCCCTGATCGAGTATAACATATCCCTTGATCGAGTATAACAACGTCTCCTGGCCCAGTTTAACAAAGTGCCCAGATCGAACATAACAAAGTCCCCTAATCGATTATAACAAAGTCCCCTGGTCGAGTATAACATATACCCTGATCGAGTATAACAAAGGCCCTGGTGGAGTATAACAAAGTCCCCTGGTCGAGAATAACAAAGTTTTATAATCGAGCATAACAAAGGCACCTGGTCGAGTATAACAAAGTCCTCTGATCAAGTATAACAAAGTCCCCTAATTGAGTATAACAAAGTCCCCTAATCAAGTATAACAAAGTCCCCTGATCGAGTATAACATATCCCCTGATCGAGTATAACAAAGTCCCCTGATCGAGTATAACAAAGTCCCCTGGTCGAGTATAACAAAACCCCCTCATGAAATATAACAAAGGCCCCTAATCGAGTATAACAAAGTCCCCTGAATGAGTATAACAAAGTCCTCTGGTTGAGTATAACAAAGTCCCCTGATCGAGTATAACATATCCCCTGATCGAGTATAACAAAGTCCCCTGATCGAGTATAACAAAGGCCCCTCATCGAGTATAGCAAAGTCCATTGGTCAAATATAGGAAAGTCCACTGATCGAGTATAACAAAGTCCCAGATCGAGCATAACAAAGTCCCCTGGTCGAGTATAGCAAAGGGCCATGATCGAGTAAAACAAAGTCCCCTGGTCGAGTATAACAAAGGCCCTGATCGAGTAAGACAAAGTCCCCTGATCGAATATAAAAAAAGTCCCCTGATCGAGTATAACAAAGCCCCCTGGACGAGTATAACAAAGATCCCTGATCGAATATAACAAAGTCCCCTGATCGAGTATTACATATCCCCTGATCGAATATAACAAAGTCCCTGGTGGAGTATAACAAAGTCCCCTGATCGAGTATCACAAAGTCTCCTGGTCGAGTATAACAAAGTTTTCTAATCGAGTATAAAAAAGGCCCCTCGTCGAGGTATAACAAAGATCCACTGATCGAGTATAACATATCACCTGATCGATTAACAAAGTCCTCTGGTCGAGTATAACAAAGTCCCCTGATCGAGTATAACAAAGGCCCCTCATCGAGTATAGCAAAGTCCATTGGTCAAATATAGTAAAGTCCCACTCATCGAGTATAACAAAGTCCCCCGATCGAGTATAACAAAGGCCTCTGGTCGAGTAAGACAAAGTCCCCTGATCAAGAAAAGTATTAAGTACAAAGTCCCCTAATCGAGTATAACAAAGTCCCCTGGTCGACTATAGCAAAGCCCCGTGGTCGAGTATAATAAACCCCCCTCATCGAGTATAAAAAAGGCCCCTAATCGAGTATAACAAAGTCTCCTGATCGCATATAACAAAGTTCCCTGATCGAGTATAACATATCCTCTGATCGAGTATAACAAAGTCCCCTGATCGAGTATAACAAAGTCCCCTGATCCAGTATAACATATCCTCTGATCGAGTATAACAAAGTCTTCTGGTCGAGTATGACAAATTCCCCTGATAGAGTATAACAAAGTCCCCTGGTTGAGTATAACAAAGTCCCCTGATCGAGTATAACATATCTCCTGATTGAGTATAACAAAGTCCTCTGTTCGAGTAAAAAAAAGACCGCTGATCGAGTATAACAAAATCCCATGGTCGATTATAACAAATTCCCTCATCGAGCATAACAAAGGCCCCTCATCGAGTATAACAAATTCATTGGTCAAGATTAAAAAAGATCCCTGGTCGAGTATAACAAAGTACCCTGATCGAGTATAACAATGTCCCCTGGTCGAGTATCGCAAAGTCCCCTGATCGAGTATAACAAAGCCTCCTGATCGATTATAACAAAGTCCCCTGATCGATTATAACAATGCCCAATGCTCGAGTATAACAAAGTCCCCTGGTCGAGTCCAAAAAAGGCCTCTAATCGAGTATAAGAAAGTCCCCTGATCGAGTATAACAAAGCCACCTAATCGAGTATAACAAAGTCGCCTGGTCGAGTATATCAAAGTCCCCTGTTCGAGTCTATCAAAGTCCCCTTATCGATTATAACACATTCCCCTTATCAAGTTTAGCAAAGTTCCCTTATCAAGTATAACAAAGTCCCCTAATCGAGTATAACAAAGTCCCCTGATCGAGTATAACAAAGGCCCCTCATCGAGTATAGCAAAGTCCATTGGTCAAATGCAGTAAAATCCACTCATCGAGTATAACAAAGTCCCCCGATCGAGTATAATAAAGGCCTCTGGTCGAGTAAGACAAAGTCCCTTGATCAAGAATAAAAAAGTCCCCTGGTCAAGTATAACAAAGTCCTCTGGTCGAGTATAAAAAAGTCCCCTGATCTAGTATAACAAAATCCCCTGGTCGAGTATAACAAAGTCCCCTCATCGAGTATAACAAAGGCCCCTCATCGAGTAAAACAAATTCCATTGGTCAAGTATATAAAAGATCCCTGGTCGAGTATAACAAAGTCTCCTGATCGAGTATAACAATGTCCCCTGGTCGAGTATAGCAAAGTCCCCTGATCGAGTATAACAAAGCCTCCTCATCGAGTATAACAAAGTCCCCTGATCGAGTATAACAAAGCCCAATGCTCGAGTATAACAAAGTCCCGTGTCGAATCCAAAAAAGGCCTCTAATCGAGTATAAGAAAGTCCCCTAACCGAGTATAACAAAGCCGCCTAATCGGGTATAACAAAGTCCCCTGGTCGAGTATAACAAAGTCCCCTGTTCGAGTCTATCAAAGTCCCCTTATCGAGTATAACAAATTCCCCTTATCGAGTTTAACAAAGTTCCCTTATAGAGTATAACAAAGCTCCCTAATCGAGTATAACAAATGCCCCTGGTCGAGTATAACAAAGTCCCCTGATCGAGTATAAAAATGTCCCCTGGTCCAGTGTAACAAAGTCCCCTGATCGAGTATAAAAATGTTCCCTGGCCCAGTATAACAAAGTCCTTAGATCGAGCATACCAAAGTCCCCTGATCGTTTATAAAAAAGTCCCCCGGTCGAGTATAGCAAAGGGGCCCTCATCGGTAGACAAAGTCCCCTTATCGAGTATAACAAATTCCCCTTATCGAGTTTAACAAAGTTCCCTTATAGAGTATAACAAAGTTCCCTAATCGAGTATAACAAAGGCCCCTGGTCGAGTATAACAAAGTCCCCTGATCGAGTGTAACAAAAGTCCCCTGATCGAGTATAATATAGTCCCCTGATCGAGTATAAAAAAGCCACCTAGACGAGTATAACAAAGTCCTCTGGTCGAGTATAACAAAGTCCCTTAATCGAGTATAACAAAGTCCCCTGGTCGACTATAGCAAAGTCCCCTGGTCGAGTATAGCAAAGCCTCCTCATCGAGTATAACAAAGTCCCCTAATCGAGTATAACAAAGTCCCCTAATCGAGTATAACAAAGTCCCTGGCCGAGTATAACAAAGTCCCTTAATCGAGTATAACAAAATCCCCTGGTCGATTATAGCAAAGTCCCCTGATCGAGTATAACAAAGGCCCCTCATCGAGTATAACAAACTCCATTGGTCAAGTATAAAAAAGTTCCCTGGTCGAGTATAACAAAGTCCCCTAATCGAGTATAACAAAGTCCCCTTTTCGAGTATAGCAAAGTCCCCTGATGGAGTATAACAAAGCCTACTGATCGAGTATAACAAAGTCCCCTAATCGAGTATAACAAAGCCCCCTGTTCGAGTATAACGAAGTCCCCTGGTCGAGTATAGCAAAGTCACCTCATCGAGTATAACAAAGCCTCCTGATCGAGTACAACAAAGTCCCCTGATCGAGTATAACAAAGCCCCCTGCTCGAGTATAACAAAGTCCACTGATCGAGTCCAAAAAAGACCTCAAATCGAGTATAACAAAGTCCCCTGATCTAGTATAACAAAGGCCCCTAATCGAGTATAACAAAGGCCCTCATCGATGATAAGAAAGTCCCCTGATCGAGTATAACAAAGCCGCCTAATCGAGTATAACAAAGTCCCGAGGTCGAGTATAACATATCCCCTGATCGAGTATAACAAAATCCCTGGTGGAGTATTACAAAGTCCCCTGGTCGAGTATAACAAAGTTTTCTAATCGAGCATAACAAAGGCCCCTTGTCGAGTATAACAAAGTCCTCTGATCAAGTATAACTAAGTCCCCTGATCGAGTATAACAAAGTCCCCTAATCAAGTATAACAAAGTCCCCTGATCGAGTATAGCAAAGTCCTCTGTTCGAGTATAACATATCCCCTGATCGAGTATAACAAAATCCTCTGGTCGAATATGACAAAGTCCCCTGATCGAGTATAAAAAAGTCCCCTGGTCCAGTATAACAAAGTCCCATTATCGAGTATAACACAGTCCCCTAATCGAATGTAACAAAAGTCCCCTGATCGAGTATAACAAAGTCCCCTAATCGAGTATAAAAATGTCCCCTGGTCCAGTGTAACAAAGTCCCCTGATCGAATATAAAAAAGTCCGCTTGCCCAGTATAATAAAGTCCCTAGATCGAGCATACTAAAGTCCACTGATCGATTATAACAAAGTCCCCCGGTCGAGTATAGCAAACGGCCCTGATCGAGTAAGACAAAGTCATCTGATCGAGTATAACAAAGTCCTCTGATCGAGTATAACAAAGCCCCATGGATGAGTATAACAAAGTCTCCTAGTCCAGTATAACAAAGTCCCCTGATCGAGTATAACATATCCCCTGATCGAGTATAACAACGTCTCCTGCCCCAGTATAACAAAGTGCCCAGATCGAGCATAACAAAGTCCCCTAATCGATTATAACAAAGTCCTCTGGTCGAGTATAACAAAGGGCCCTGATCGAGTAAGACAAAGTCCCCTCATCGAGTATAACAAAGTCCTTTGATACTAGTATAACAAAGTCCCCTGGACGAGTATAACAAAGTCCCCTCTACCGAGTATAACAAAGTCCCCTGATCGAGTATAACATATCCCCTGATCGTGTCTAACAAAGTCCCCTGATCGAGTATCACAAAGTCCCCTGGTCGAGTATAACAAAACCCTCTCATAAAATATAACAAAGGCCCGTAATCGAGTATAACAAAGTCCCCTGAATGAGTATAACAAAGTCCTCTGGTTGAGTATAACAAAGTCCCCTGATCGAGTATAACATATCCCCTGATCGAGTATAACAAAGTCCTCTGGTCGAGTATAAAAAAGTCCCCTGATCGCATATAACAAAGTCTCCTGGTCGTGTATAACAAAGTCCCCTGATCGAGTATAACAAAGGCCCCTCATTGAGTAGAACAAATTCCATTGGTCAAGTATAAAAAAGTCCCCTGGTTCGAGTATAACAAAGTCCCCTAATCGAATATAACAAAGTCCTCTGGTCGAGTATAAAAAAGTCCCCTGATCCAGTAAACAAAGTCCCCTGCTCGAGTATAACAAAGCCCCCTCATCGAGCATAACAAATTTCCCTAATCGAATATAACAAAGTCCTCTGGTCAAGTATAAAAAAGTCCCCTGGTCGAGTATAACAAAGTCCCCGGTTCGTGTATAACAAAGTCCCCTGGTCGAGTATAGCAAAGTCCCCTGATAAAGTATAACAAAGCCTCCTCATCGAGTATAACAAAGTTCCCTGATCGAATATAACAAAGCCCCCTGCTCGAGTATAAGAAAGTCACCTGATCGAGTATAACAAAGTCTCCTGATCGAGTATAACAAAGGCCCCTCATCGAGTCCAAAAAAGGCCCCTAATCGAGTGTAACAAAGTCCCCTGGTCGAGTATAGCAAAGTCCCCTGATAAAGTATAACAAAGCCTCCTCATCGAGTATAACAAAGTCCCCTGATCGAATATAACAAAGCCCCCTGCTCGAGTATAAGAAAGTCCCCTGATCGAGTATAACAAAGCCGCCTAATCGAGTATAACAAAGTCCCCTGGTCGAGAATAACAATGCCCCTGTTCGAGTATAACAAAGTCCACTGGTCGAGTATAGCAAAGTCCCCTGATCGAATATGACAAAGCCTCCTGATCGAGTATAACAAAGTCCCCTAATCGGGGTATAACAAAGCCCCCTGCTCGAGTATAACAAAGTCCCCTGGTCGAGTATAGCAAAGTCCCCTGATCGAGTATAACAAAGCCTCCTGATCGAGTATAACAAAGTCCCCTGATCGAGTATAACAAAGCCCCCTGCTCGAGTATAACAAAGTCCCCTAATCGAGTCCAAAAAAGGCCTCTAATCGTGTATAACAAAGTCCCCTGATCTAGTATAACAAAGGCCCCTTATCGAGTATAACAAAGGCCCCACATCGAGCATAAGAAAGTACTCTGATCGAACATAACAAAGCCGCCTAATCGAGTATAACAAAGTCCCCTGGTCGAGTAAAACAAAGTCCCCTGTTCGAGTCTAACATTAAGTCCCCTTATCGAGTATAACAAATTCCCTTATCAAGTATAATAAAGTCCCCTTATCGAGTATAACAAAGTCCATTGGTCAAGTATAAAAAAGTCCCCTGGTCCAGTAAAACAAAGTCCCCTAATCGAGTACAAAAAAGTCCCCTGGCCCAGTGTAACAAAGCCCCCATATCGTGCATAACAAAGTCCCCTGATCGATTATAACAAAGTCCCCTGGTCGAGTATGACAAAGTCCCCTCATTGAGTATACAAAAGCCCCCTAGTTGAGTATAACAAAGTTCCCTGATCGAGTATAACAAAGTCCCCTGATCGAGTATAACAATACCCCCTGGATGAGTATAACAAAGTCCCCTGGTCGAGTATGACAAAGTCCCCTCATTGAGTATAAAAAAGCACCCAAGTTGAGTATAACAAAGTCCCCTGCTACAGTATAACAAAGTCCCCTGATCGAGTATAACATATCCCCTGATCGAGTATAACAACGTCTCCTGGCCCAGTTTAACAAAGTCCCCAGATCGAGCATAAAAAAGTCCCCTAATCGATTATAACAAAGTCCCCTGGTCGAGTATAACAAAGGGCCCTGATCGAGTAAGACAAAGTCTCCTGATCGAGCATAACAATGTCCCCTGATCCTAGTATAACAAAGCCCCCTGGACGAGTATAACAAAGTCCCCTGAACCGAGTATAACAAAGTTTTCACCGAGCATAACAAAGGCCCTGGTCGAGTATAACAAAGTCCTCTAATCAAGTATAACAAAGTCCTTGATCGAGTATAACAAAGTCCCCTAATCAAGTATAACAAAGTCCCCTGGATCGAGTGAGGTAATTGAAAGTCCTTTCGAGTATAACATATCCCCTCATCGAGTATAACAAAGTCGCTCTGGTCAGAGTATAAATAAAGTCCTTCTGATCGAGTATAACAAAGACCTCATCGAGTATAAAGCAAAGTCCATCGCTCAAATAGAGTCTAACATCGAGTATGACAAAGTCCCTGATCAAGTATAAAAAAGTCCCCTGGTCGAGTAAAACAAAGTCCCCTGATCGAGTATAACAAAGTCCCCTGGTCGAGTATAACAAAACCCCCTCATCAAGTATAACAAAGGCCCCTAATCGAGTATAACAAAGTCCCCTGATTGAGTATAACAAGGTCCCCTGATCGAGTATAACAAAGTCCTCTGGTCGAGTATAAAAAATTCCCCTGATCGAGTATAACAAAGTCCCTTGCTCGAGTATAACAAATGCCCCTGATCGAGTATAATAAAGGGCCCTCATTGAGTATAACAAAGTCCATTGGTAAAGTATAAAAAAGTCCCCTGGTCGAGTATAACAAAGTCCCCTGGTCGTGTATAACAAAGCCCCTGGTCGAGTATAGCAAAGTCCCGTGATCAAGTATAACAAAGCCTCCTGATAGAGTATAACAAAGTCCCCTGATCGAATATAACAAAGCCCCCTGCACGAGTATAAGAAAGTCCTCCGTTCGAGTATAACAAAGTTTTCTAATCGAGCATAACAAAGGCCCCTGGTCGAGTATAACAAAGTCCTCTGATCAAGTATAACAAAGTCCCCTGATCGAGTATAACAAAGCTTCCTGATCGAGTATAAACAAAGTCCCTGATCGAGTATAACAAAGCCCCTGCTCGAGTATAACAGTTCCCTTAATCGAGTCCAAAAAAGGCCCTAAATCGTATAACAAAGTCCCCTGATCTAGTATAACAAAGGCCCTCATCGGCGGCAACAGCGCCCACATCGAGCATAAGGAAAGTACCCTGATCGAAATTCAACAAAGCAGCCTAATCGAGTATAACAAAGTCCCCTGGTCGAGTAAAACAAAGTCCCCTGTTCGAGTCTAACATTAAGTCCCCTTATCGAGTATAACAAACTCTTACTGCTATAATAAAGTCCCTGATCGAGTATAACAAAGTCCCCTGATCGAGTATAACAAAGCCCCCTGCTCGAGTATAACATATCCCCTCATCGAGTATAACAAAGTCCCCTGGCCCAGTGAAACAAAGCCCCCATATCGTGCATAACAAAGTCCCCTAATCGATTATAACAAAGTCCCCTGGTCGAGTATGACAAAGTCCCCTCATTGAGTATAAAAAAGCCCCCTAGTTGAGTATAACAAAGTTCCCTGATCGAGTATGACAAAGTCCTCTGATAAAGTATAACAATACCCCCTGGATGAGTATAACAAAGTCCCCTGGTCGAGTATGACAAAGTCCCCTCATTGAGTATAAAAAAGCCCCCTAGTTGAGTATAACAAAGTCCCCTGCTACAGTATAACAAAGTCCCCTGATCGAGTATAACATATCCCCTGATCGAGTATAACAACGTCTCCTGGCCCACTTTAACAAAGTCCCCAGATCGAGCATAACAAAGTCCCCTAATCGATTATAACAAAGTCCCCTGGTCGAGTATAACAAAGGGCCCTGATCGAGTAAGACAAAGTACCCTCATCGAGTATAACAAAGTCCTCTGATGCTAGTATAACAAAGCCCCCTGGACGAGTATAACAAAGTCCCCTGAACCGAGTATAACAAAGTCCCCTGATCGAGTGTAACATATCCCCAGATCGAGTATAACAAGTCCCTGGTAAGGTATAACAAAGTCCCCTGGTCGAGTATAACAAAGTTTTCTAATCGAGCATAACAAAGGCCCCTGGTCGAGTATAACAAAGTCCTCTAATCAAGTATAACAAAGTCCCCTGATCGAGTATAACAAAGTCCCCAAATCAAGTATAACAAAGTCCCCTGATCGAGTATAACAAATTCCCCTGATCGAGTATAACATATCCCCTCATCGAGTATAGCAAAGTCCCCTGGTCGAGTATAACAAAGTCCCCTGATCGAGTATAACAAAGACCCCTCATCGAGTATAGCAAAGTCCATCGCTCAAATATAGGAAAGTCCACTGATCGAGTATGACAAAGTCCCCTGATCAAGTATAAAAACGTCCCCTTGTCGAGTATAACAAAGTACCCTGATCGAGTATAACAAAGTCCCCTGGTCGAGTATAACA